>NW_027464614.1:525000-825000 GCF_043290135.1 Rhipicephalus microplus | reverse complement strand
CGGACTGCCTGCCGGTGACGACGAGTGCATCTCGCTAATGCGCCATGCGATTTAGGGTTCGCGCCAGTGCTTTTTTAGTTAATTCGAAATTATAAACTTGTGCGAGTGGTCATACTCAAAAGAAAAAATAGATGTGAAGGCTGGTGCCGAATGCGAGAAAGTCATGGGTCATCTACTCTCTAATTTCAGCTGCGCCTGTATAATTTTTTTCTTTTACGTAATGCTTTGACGCAATAAGGTACTTCGGTATTATTGGGTCTACTTTAGTGGAATTGTACTCTTGGAAAAAAATGTTATGATAAAATTTTAGTTTCAGCGACTTCAGGATTTCATTTATCGATATTGAGACAGTTGTCATTTTAGATGTTGGCACATTTTAAGAGTTGTGATTAGTGAATAAGTACGCAATGTTGGCGAGAGATGCTATTCTGAATGTAATGCATTTATTCAGAATTTTCATTGTGTAATCTGTCGTAAATGATCTATCATTGCAGTATCTGGCCACAACCTCCCACAAGTATACGTCAATTAACTCACGGCCTTCAGTCCCTGGCAGCTGCGAAGCAACTGAGCACGGCGGCGGACAGATCTGAAACGCAGCAGAGGGTGCTAAGAATCTCTGGATCCGGACAGGCCGCCATTGGAACCTGAACCTGGCAACGTTTAACGCTGGAAGCTTATCTGGTGAGGCAAGTTTAGCTGTACTATTCGAGGAGCTAGAGGGTGTTAAATGGAGTATAATATGGCGCAATGAGGTTAGGAGGACAGCTGAGGCCTATACGGTGCTACGAAATGGGCACGTTCTTTGCTATCTGGGCTTGGCTGACAGAAAAGGACTTGGAGTGGGGTTTCTAATTTACAGAAACATAGCTGGCAACATAAAGGAATACTATAGCTATAATGAAAGGGTGGTACGCATCGTAACTAATCTCAATAAGCGATACAAGATGAAGGTTGTACAGGCTTACGCCCCTACATCCAGTCATGATGACGCTTCAGTTGAAAGCTTCTATGAAGACATGAAATTGGCAATGAGTAAGGTAAAAACACAGTATAATATACTGATGGGAGACTTTAATGCAAATGTAGCAAAGAAGCAGGCTGGAAACCAGGCAGTAGGAGATTATGGCATCGGTACTAGAGATCCCAAAAGAGAGCTACTACTAGAATTCGCAGAATGCAATAATTTAAGGATTTTGAATATCTTCTACCGAAAACGAGGAAACCGTAAGTGGACATGGAGGAGCCCTAATGCCAAAAAAACGAAATAGACTTTATAATGAGTGCAGACCCAGGCATCGTGCAGGATGTCTAAAAGAATGCAAGGCACGATGCAGTGATCATAAAATGGTACGGTCTCGAATTTGTCTAGACTTGAAGAAGGAACGACAGAAACTGATACGCAAGAAGCTAATCAATTAGATAGCACTGAGAGGGAAAGTACAGGAATTCAGAGTCGCTTCAGAACACGTACTCAGCTCTTATTGACGAAAACAACCATAGCGCAGATACCGTGGATGATAATCTGATGAGTATCATTACGGAGTGTGCAGTGGAAGTTGGAGGCACAGTAGTTAGACATGACACTGGCAAGCTTTCCCAGGAAATGAATAATCTCATTAAGAAGCATCAAATCATAAAAGTCTCAAGTACAACAAACAAAATATAACTGGCAAAGCTTTCAAAGTTGATTAATAGGCATAAGGAATCCGATGTAAGAAGGTATAACATGGAGAGAATTGGCTATGAAAACTGGAGGAAACTTCAAAGCAGTGAAGAGAAAACTTGGGATATGCAAAAATTGGATACATGCACTAAGGAACAAACAAGGCAAAATAAATACCAATATGAATAGGATAGTTAAAATAGCGAAAGAGTTTTACAGAGATCTGTACAGTAACGGGAACAACCACGTCCTTAATAATATAAGAACTAGCATTAACCAAGATGACACCCCATCAGTAATGATAGAAGTCAGAAAAGCTTTGAAGAGCATGCAAAGAGGCAAAGCTGCTGGTGAGGATCAGGTAACATCAGATCTGCTGAAAGATGGAGGAGAGATTGTGTTAGAAAAACTAGCCACGCTGTTTACGAGGTGTCTCCTGACGGGAAGTGTACCAGAGTCTTGGAATAATGCTAACATCATCTTAATACATAAGAAAGGAGATGACAAGAACTTGAAGAACTACAGTCCGATCAGCTTGCTCTCTGTAGTATGCAAGCTATTTACAAAGGTAATTGCTAACAGGGTAAAGAAAACATTAGAATTCAATCAACCAAAGAAACACGTAGGATTTCGAACAGGCTAATCAACAATTGACCACATTCATACTATCAATCAGGTAATAGAGAAATGCTCAGAATATCACTAACCACTATACAAAGCCTTCATAAATTACGAGAAAGCGTTTGATTCAGTAGAAATATCGGCCGTCATGCAGACACTGCAGAATAAGGGCCTCGACGAAGTATATATAAACATCCTGGAAGAAATCTACAGGGGATCAACTGCTACCATAGTGCTTCATAAAGAAAGCAACAGAATACCACTCAAGAAGGGTGTAAAGCAGGGGGACGCAATCTCCCCAATGCTATTTACCACGTACTTACAGGAGGTTTTCAGAATCCTAGAATGGGAACAGTTAGGGATAAGAGCTAATGGAGAGTACCCTAGTGAACTGCGCTTTGCCGATGACATTGCATTGCTAAATAACTCAGGGGACGAATTGCAACTCATGATTACGGAGTTTGACAAAGAGAGCAGAAAGGTGGGTCTTAAAATTAATCTGCAGAAAACGAAAGTAATGTACAACAACCTCGGAAAAGAGCGCTTCGAGATAGGTAATAGTGCACTTCAAGTTTTAGAAGACTATGTCTACTTAGGGCAGGTAATAACCGCGGAGCCGAACCATGAGATTGAAGTAACTAGAAGAATAAGAATGAGGCGGAGCATATTTGGCAAGAACTCTCCATTTATGACAGGTAGATTGCCACTATCCCTCAAGAGGCAGGTATATAACAGCAGTATCTTGCCGGTACTTAGCTACGGAGCAGAAACCTGAAGACTTACAAAGAGGGTTCAGTCTAAATTGAGGACGACGCAGTGAGCAATGGAAAGAAAAATGGTAGATGTAACCTTAAGAGTCAAGAAGAGAGCAGTGTGGATTAGGGAACAAACGGGGGTCAAGGATATCATAGCTGAAATCGCGAAGAAGAAATGGACATGGGCCGGGCATGTAGCGCGTACACAGGATAACCGCTGGTCATTAAGGGTAACTATCTGGATTCCCAGAGAAGGCAAGCGGGTTAGGGGGAGACAGAAGGTAAGGTGGGTAGATGAGATTAAGACGTTTGCGGGTATAAATTGGCAGCAGCAAGCACAGAGCCGAGTTAACAGGCAAAATATGGGAGAGGCCTTTGTCCTGTATTGGACGTAGTCAGGCTGATGATGACCTATCATCAGCTAAATGTATTATCAGTTGCATATATCTGTTCTATTTTATTGTATGGAGTGAGTGCCGCTGGTCAGACTATTTATAAATTACATAAAAACACATGATTCTTTCTGTTGTCCAACAGAATCTCTAGAAAATTTACACAAAAAATACTGTTTGCAAAAAATATATGGGCCTAAATATTTACTGGGTTTTGTGAATATTATTTACAATTTTATACTACGAAGGCATACGTTTCCCAGTCCAAGTACTTAGTAGAATGCCCAATGAATATTTAGATGAATTTTATGCTGCTTTGTTTTGGCAAGATTATCCTTTTGTTGGCACCACAGCTACTGGATATAGTAAACTTTTTCAATGCTTGTAAACATGTGTTACATTTATCAACTTTCTAATATATGTATTGCTTTTTTTACAGGTCAGCTATTTGTTCCTGAAGAATGGCAGCAGTGCTGAATATGTTGCGCACAAAAAGCTCCATCATATTGTACTAATGAGGTTACAAACAAGTACTGCTGGGCCACTGAGAACAATTTTCCATTTAAAAGCCTGCAAATGTGCTGTTGCTTCCACTTGGTGAGCATCAACAGAAAACAAATAAATTGGTTTTGCTTTGCCTTTTACTGGCGACATCCTTAAGAGTTTTTGCTATGTCAATGCTGTGATATTTTGGTTGCTGTTCTTTACGAAGTGTTTCACTAGGACCAAAGTATTGCACATACTGCATCACTGATGTTTGTTTGAAAGTTTGACCTACTAATAGAATTTTTTTTCAGTTTATATATGCTGCCCTCCTGAAAAAAGCCAAATTCAGCAATCTGGAGCAAGATTAAGCATTGAAGCAGTTTCACTGCCACCGCTTAAATGTTGTATTATCTCATTTCCTGTTTTTCAAGCTTGCCGATTTGTGGGAGCTGGGAGCCAGAGCACATAACTAATTTCATTGTTTAAACAGTCAGCTGGACAATAAGTGGCAGGACTGCTCAATAATGAGCATTGAAATAAAATAAAGCATTGACAATAGAAGCTACAAGACAAAAATAACCTTTGTAAATAAAGGTGCATTCACTACCGCACTAATGTTTATAAATATAAAGGTACGCACATAGAAAAAAGAAACAGGGACACTAAACAGTGCTTCTGTGCCAATGCTGCTTCCAGAATTCTATCAGCAAAAAAATACCTCTTTTTTCTAATTGAGAATATATATGTTCTAGAATGTGCAAAGATAAAGGGATCTCTTTAAATGTCTTCATTTAAAAATGCATCATGCAGCCGAACAGGTATTTTCTTCCCGTCTGTGCAGGTGCTGTCCTCTTTATAATCATGCATAGCCTATTAGTTTCCCCACAAATGTTCCTACTGTGTGTGTTTTGTTGAAAATTGCTGAAAGCAGTTGCTTATGAGATGGCTTATAAACAGGAGGACCTCATGATGTTTTTTTCCATTTTCCAGATGAGACATACTCTTTAAAAAACTGACGCAGCTGTTCGTGACGTAACAAAAGGATGGCTAGTGTTTGCTTCAGATCAAGAAGGTGCACCTATGCGAGCAGGCATGCCGCTCCGATAGACGACTTCAAGAGAAGCCCCAGCAACACTTCAGAAACACAAGAGTTTGCGAAATAGAAAAATGGCATATTGCCTTCAATAGATTACGTGTAAAATAAACTGAAGCTCTAAAAATAAAAGAAATGGTTTTGTTACTTTTCTTGGGGGGGAGGAAGGGGCATTAAAAACATAGAAAAAAGGAGCCGGAGCATCAAATTGTAGCTAAGACAAAAAAATCTGCCTATCCGGAAAACTAAACCGTGGCGCGCCCGTAGGTGACGCGGCATAATCGACCTTCTCCACAAATCCTCTCTTGACGCTTCCGACGAGACAAAGTTTGTGAGACGTTGATGTTGATGGTGTGACATTTTCTGCCCTTATAGATAGTGGAGCGCACATTTCTGTAATGAGTGGGAACCTTCGCCAATGCCTACATAAAGTTCTCACGCATGCCGCTTCCCGCACACTCCAAGTCACTGATGGGATGACCCCTGCCATTCAAGGGATGTGCATGGCCCGTGTGTCAATTTCCGGTCATCCTACATTAGTTCAGTTTGCCATCATTGAAATGTGTCCTCATGACATAATACTTGGCTTGGACTTTCTGTCACGCCATTCTGCGCTCATTGATTGTGCCACTGGTGCTCTTCAGCTTGAGGTGCCGCCGCTTGCCGATTTTCCATCTGACCATTCTTCATGTTTATGCTCTCATCACCACGTTCGCTTGCCTCCGCAAGCTGCTACATACGTCACTTTGTCGTGCTCACGTGATGTGGCGATTCGTAACTACCTCGTCACTCCTATAGTCGACGAACTGATGGCCCAAAACATCCCCCTTGCTCACACTGTTGCCTTCGTCGCTGACAACACAGTGGTTATACCCCAACTCAACATTAGTCTCTTGACTCAAGTTATTCAGCAAGACATGTCTTTGGCCACCCTATCTCTGCTTGACAGCTGCAACGTTACTGGTTTGGACACCGATGCTACATCCCCCTGTCTTGGACGCAATTACATTCTGCCTGCCAATGTCATTAACAAAAAGATTGCTCCCGATCTCACCCCAGCGCAAGCCGACGGCCTCCGTCGTCTGATAACATCCTATAGAGACATTTTTGACTTTGACCACCGCCTTCTCGGGCAAACAACTGCCGTGACTCAGCGGATCAACACTGGTGATGCTAGTCCTATATGGCGGTGTCCATATCGCGTATCTCCCAAGGAGCACCAAGTAATTCAGAATAAAGTGGAGAAAATGATTACTAAAGACGCCATCCCACTGAACCACCGATATCCTGTCAACGTAGAAATAAGATCCATACATCTACATCTATCGATAACATCTAATTAACATCCCCACAATGTACCATCTTTACAGTCCAGAGAGCCGACGTATTATTAACGTCGCATGCACTTCTCCCTTGGACAAAAACTAGACGTTGCAAATTATGTTGCCTATACGTACTCACAACATCAAATGCACCGCAGTTCTGCGATGTTATAAAAGTCATCTTAAGGGGTTTGTATAAAACCCCTTAAGATTACTTTTATAACGCTAAATTTATTCTGGTATGTAAAATCTAAAAAGTGCTCGGAAATAAATTGACATGTAATGTTCAAGCGTACGTAATATGCGTAGACTTGCATGTGTGACCATAAAATTAGCATGCGTGGCGTTAGTGCTGCTGTACATGATAGCGCGAAATCATGAACGTCGAAGGTGCTTTTAGTTGTGAAGCACTTTAGGGGTCTTTGCGGTCGTCGCTTGGGGTACAATCAGAAAAGAGGTAGCAAGCAAGAATTAGAAAGATATGGAAAAAGAAGAAAAGCAGGAAGGGAAAGGGAAATAGATAATTAAAGGAGCAATAAAGACAGAAAAGAACTAAAAAAGAAAGAGTAGAGGCAAGGGATAGCTGAAGAGAAACAAGGCAGACTTCCCCTCTTTCTTCAGGCTTCTTGGCACCACTAGTGCACAGCTGCCTTAATTTATGTTTTTAACCCCTGTACTGCCCCGTTTGAACAAACATACAAGGTTGACCACATCGAGAATTCAAGTCAGTAAATCCAGAACGTTTATTCAAACTCATGAAGGATACATATATGTCCTCTGATCAAAGTATCAATAAACACACTAAAATTTTTTTTAAGTTATGTATGCAGCACCAGCTTCTTCATGCACGCTCGTCTACTTGGGTGTAGACGAGCGTGCAGGGCATGGCTGTGGCTGCCCTTTGATGCGAAAAAATGTTGGAGAGAGCCAAAAGGTATGTTCATTCTCGAAACGTTATGCATAAATTCAATAGAATGCTACTATACAGTTTACACATTACACTCTATATGACAACACGGGTGTCGGGAACACTAAAAAGAGTGCTGGGGAGCCTGAGAATACATTGAATATACCTTTAATACCACCACAATAAAACTTATTTTGGTTTTGGTATTGAAAGGTAGGCTTTGCAGTGACGTTTCAAGTCTTCCTGTGACGTCACGGGCAAACTGCAACTCGTGAAAGATGCACCTGTTGTTCTTTGCTGCCAGTCACACGTGGTTCACGATGAGTGAACAGTTGTCCAGCAACCCCAAAAATGAATTCTGCAATTTAGGCTGCATGCTGGAAACAGATTTCACAAACCTACTGAGCTGTTTTGAAACGGCATAACACTATGATGGTGGTGGAGCTGCTTTGCACATGCTGGGAGGCATAGGCAGCCAGGGGGTGGCACACCGGTCCCGTGCCCCCCCCCCCCTCCAAGTTTTCTTTTGCCAAAGCACAGAGAGGAAAAACTGACCATTTTAAAAGGGTGCCCTTCCAGAAATAAAGGTGGTGCCCCCCTGTAAAAAGTATCTGGAGTCCCTCGTGGACACCCTGGTGGCCTAAAGCTTAAACTCCTCAGGACCGTATATTAATGTTCTTGACTGACTGACAGGCCTGCTGGGAGGTGAAAACTTTAAAATCAAAGTGACATATTTTATAAGTGTTTCCCAGCTCCTGTTCGGGAAAGCGTTAACACTACATGTCAAGGAAACTGAAAACGTCTATTTTGCTGCACCTCAAAATCGTGTCGGTACTCCTTTAGGCTTTTCATTGTGCCAGGCAGAGCGAACAGAAATGATGAATTCTTTAATGATTGGCTCACACCCACTATGGGAGATTGGCAAAGAAACTATTGATTTATATCTAAATGTAATCACACGCACTATTGAATTATAAAATTGTTGGAGTGAATTAACAGTGCTAATGTAAACTTTTGAAATGATTATCACCATAAATTGGCACATACTCTCTTCGTCCTTTTTAATCTCTCTTCATCTTCTGCTTCACTTCCAAAACCAATGCCTCCTGCACATATGCCGATTTCTCCAGTGTGGCCTGTAATAAATCTGATGGGTGAGAGGAGAAAAGTAACTGGGAGAGTGAAAGAAAGAGAGCCAGGACAAAAGATATAAAAAACGAAAACCATTGCAAAAAGAGAGAACCGAGTAAAGGGAACACAATAGAGGAAAACGTGGAAATAAAAGGAAGCAAGTGAGAAATAGGAGAGACAGTGAGAGAAAGGTAGGAAAGAAAGAGTAGAAACAAAGAGAAAAAAGTTAAATGGAACGAAAAAAATAACAATAAATGCCCAGCCTATTATTACTAGTTATATAATAACACTAGCAGCAGTTAGGTAATATTGTTTGAAACCACCTCAATTCAGCCCACGTATGGAGACCATGCAGCGTAGACATACGCAAACACACGGAGAAGTCTTTAAGGATGTCCGCCCCCCATCCCCCCTGAAAAAAAAAGTGGTAAACCAGTTTCTTGCCATCATTTCTCTCCGCCTCATCTAGCGGGCGCACTGAATACGCAGCACGAAACCTTGCTCTTCCACTCAGTGTACCGTAGCCGCTTGAATTTACGAGGTTGTATCATTATAGGTAAGTTTAAATCGGCCTCTTTGTAATCCCTGAGAACCCGGGGCAGTAATTGACAGACCAAGTTGCTGCGAACTATTGACGTGTCACTGTGTTGCTCACGGCAATCGGCATTTCATAAATGATGACCACAGCTAACCGCATTAGCCCACCTAACTATATTACACTGCCGAACAATTTGTCTGTTTTGCCGCCTGACACGGCCTGGCAGCGCTGAAGTACTTCCGACCTTCGCTAAATAGCTAGCAATGCGCGCAGGTGACAGCGTTGGAGTACTTACACCTCGCTAGAAAGCTAGCAATGCAGGAGCAAAGGCCATCGGAGATCACGGGCTCAGTAACAAAACTTCGCAGCACCACTATTTCATGAGCGTCCAAATTCTCACCAGACGTGTACGTGCACGGAGAGTGCAACATTTATTTAATCATCGACTTCCCAAACCGCGACGACCGAAATGAGATACTCGGAAGCAAAGACACTCTCACCTTTGACAAAACACACACGGAGACGAGAACAACAGAAAATAGAGTCAAGGCACAGCGCTGATGCACCGCGTTTTAACATCGCAATCTACAAAATTCACAAAACGCAGCTTAGTCTAAACGCAACCCGCACATTCGCATATGCCCTTTTAGGCGGCTGCCATCTTTGCCAGTGTGATGATGATGATAGTCAGACCCTTTTTTTTGTTACAGTGTACTCAAGTGTACCTTTGTAGCGGGCGGGCACTACATAATAATAAATTAGTATTACAATAAAACAAAAAAGTTGAGAAAAAGCAAACGGACACTTTCATTTTTTTTACTGTTGCGGTGTGGTGTACGCGTGATAGGTTAGAAAGCCCCATCTAGTTCGTAACGTCTGCCGCTAGGGCCGTAACCTACGAGTGGCATGGCTCTAATCAGCACCTGTTCACTCAACTTCAGTGATTGTGGTAATATTTAGGCCAACAAAGACCTCATAATGCAAAATTTTTATGCAAAACAATTCAAAAATACATATACTAAAAGTCATTCAGAAACATAGGTTGCCATACACAATTCTACGGGTTTCCACGTTTGTCAATCAGTATGCAATAAATACTTATCCTCCTCACTCGACCAGCCATCTAAGCGAAGCTATAGTTACATACGCGTATATTCCATTAGTTCATCACAGAATCAAAAGAATGCAGGCGTTCTTACTCCGCTGCCATCCACAAAACAACAAAAAAAAACAGGTTATGTAGATAGCGCCATCAACGGCGAGCGGTTGAACGAGAGCAGAGACACGCGCTCTTGTAGAAACCCCGCCATCTGGGCAAATCAGGAGTACAGTAGGTCGTGCCTGCTAGGCCTAGTTCCAGCACGTTTCGAACGGTCTCTCGTCACCTAGAATTTCTAATTTGCCCACTCCGAGCAGATTTTCCGTCTTCATCGTTGCACAAATAAATCAACAGGAAAGTATGTTTCTGAATATGCGCCGTGGTATTGCTTGTGTAGCGTACGTAGCTGAAAGTTAACCTGTTGTCGTACGCAGGCAGTGTTGCCGACTATGCCTTCAGTGTTTCATGAACACTGAACGCATAGTCCAAATATACTTGTGTTTCCAAATATACCTGTGTGTCGCGGTATTGCATGTGCAGCGTTAGTAGCTGCTATAGTTGGCGTACTTCGCGGGCTGTGATGTGAATAAAATCATACCTTGAGTGTTTCATGTGTTAGTCACAAAGAAGTGTGTGTAGTGCACGTGTCAAGCTCTAAATCACAAAAGTTAATTTTGCTTGTTACTTTGTAGTGTCGTACTGGTGTTCTGATGTCACAATTTATTTCTCATAGTCATGTTCGAAAAAGGCCCGTTGTGAGGTCGACAGTCTGTTTGAAACTTCAGCAAAGTCTGACTCTGTGGCGTCACATGCACCGTATCTCCAGCGTCAAGCACGAGACGAAAGTTGTGGCAAAATACGCAGCACTCGAGTAACTATGCCTATGCAGTATTCATTGGGAAGCGAATCGAGTGAAGTGGGATTGAAACTCGGTAGTGGTGGTGACTTTGATAGCGACAGCACAGTTTCGGTGAACGGGGTCAATGAAGGCCTGGAACATCAGGATAGCGTTGGACAAGGAGAGTTCAACCTTCTCAATGTCTTTCCTGGATCGAATGCTTTGGAACCACGAGGAACAAAAGATTGTGATGTCAGCAGTGATTCACCCACCTTTGCGAAAAGACTGGCTAAGTGGGCAGTGGAACATAACATAACTCAGCGATCATTGACGCCTCTCTTACGGCTCTTAAGGTCACATGATTGCTTCAGTGGCTTACCAAGAGATGCTCGTAGCTTGTTGGGAACCCACCGTAACACTGCTGTTGCAGCAGGTATTGTACAACTGTCTCCTGGAACATACTGTCATTATGGGCTCAGGAAAGGGCTGGAACACATTTTGGGCTCCGCAGAGTGTGTTCCAGATGTAATACCCCTTTGTTTTAATATAGATGGGCTTCCTTTGGGAAAGAGTTCGAAGCAGCAGCTTTGGCCAGTGCAGTGCTGCGTCCGTGGTCCAGACTTGGCTGATGAGTTGCAAAAACCTTTTCTTGTAGGCGCATTTCTGGGTCCTTAAAAGCCAGATTGTGCTAATGACTTTTTGAAGTCATTTGTTTCCGAGCTGAAGGAGCTGCTTCAGTCTGGTATATCGGTGTCTGGAAAAGTAGCAGAAATCAAACTCAAAAGCATCATCTGTGATGCGCCGGCTCGGGCTTTTGTATTCCAGATTAAAGGACACAGCAGTTACTATGGCTGTCCAAAATGCACAGTAGAGGGTAGCTTTCATGAGAAAGTAGTTTTCTCTGCAACAGTTGGTAGACCTAGAACTGATGATTCATTTCGTCAGCAGGAGGACATGGATCACCATCTGGGAGTGACAATCTTGACTGAGCTTCCAATAGACTGCATCACTTGTGCACCACTTGATCCAATGCATCTGTTGTGTCTTGGTGTGATGCGTAAACTTGTGAACCTGTGGTTTTCAGGACCTCTCAGTGTTAGAATTGGGCCACTAAACTGAATAGAAATATCAAAACGCAGCTGTTCTCTTGAAAAGCACGTTCCTCAGGAGTTTGCACGTAAACCAAGGTCAGTTGATGAAAAAGACAGGTGGAAGGCCACTGAGTTCAGACAGCTCTTGCACTACACTGGACCTGTGGTACTACACGGCAGCCTTTCTGCTGCTGCCTATGCTGATTTCTTGACACTGCACGCAGCATCAAGTATCCTTAGCACACCTTATCTCTGTCCTGAGCATGCAGACTATGCACAAACTCTTTTGGAGCATTTTGTCAGAGGCTTTGTGGAATTGTATGGCACGTCAAATGTCTCGTACAATGTTCACTGTCTTTTGCATCTTGCTACGGATGCGAAGGTGCATGGTACTTTAGAATCTTTTTCAGCATTTGCTTTCGAAAACAATTTGCAGATGATCAAAAAGCTTCTTCGCCGGTCAGGCTGTCCCCTTCACCAATTGTACAACAGGTTAAAAGAAAGTGACAACCTACAGAGCTTTTCCTCATCATGCACTGTTGATGGATATGAGCTGCTTGGTAGCCATGATGCAGCTGTTACACCTGCAGGTTGTATGAACCCTCAATATAAGGCAGTCAAGTTTCGTTCTTTTACGGTTACTCCTAAAGCAGCCAACAACTGCTGCAAAGTTGGAAATGCGATTGTCCTTGTTGATGCTATAGCACACAGTAGCCAAGATGAGAGCCCTTGCATTGTAGGAAGGCATTTTCTAGAAGTGAAACCACTGTACACTCAACCGTTTGACTCTACTAGGCTCAGTATTGCTGTTGTTGACGGGCTTTCAAATGTCCAGTGCTGGTCAATCACTGACATTCAAAATAAGCTGGTTATCCTTCCTTACCATGATAAGTTTGTAGTTGTACCTTTACTTCATACGAGCTAGCTGGAATACCGTTCCTATGTTGGAAGAATAAACACTGTTTATGTTCTAGCTCCCGGCTAATTTTTTGAATGCACGCTACAGCAATGAAGAACTGAAATTTGTGCCAATGTTCTGACAGAAAGATATTTTATCTCTTCTGAAAAATGCATTCAGCATAGCGATGTTTCTTAATGTTTCCATTTAAGTGAGTGTATTAAAGGGACACTAAAGGCAACTATTAAGTTGACGTTGATTGTTGAAATAGCGGTCCATAAACCTTTTAGTGGTATTTTTGTGCCAAAAAAGGGCTTATTTTGAAACAAAATTTAGTTTTAGTCGCCCGCATTAGGTTAGAGCACTTCAAATTATGCGCCTCAAAAACAGAACCGACTCGGGTCTCTGTTGCCGTGCACAACAATCGCCCAGCTTTACTGCGCAGTCGCCGACACGAGTAGACAGAAAAAAATCAGTGGGATCCACAGCAGCAACAGCGGCCATTGATAAATTTACTGCCATTGGCTCTGAGACGGCACATGTGCTTGGTTTAACAGCGCCCCGCTAGATGGCATGACCTGTCCAGTTGAGCCACACTAAAATTGAATTTTCGAACTACTCGCGCCGCTCTCCTTACTAACATCTGGCGTTTTTTTTTTCCAGGAATCAAACAAAAACGAACAAGCAGCATTTTATTACGTCTCTTGGTGCATAGAAGGTTCTTTGTTTAGTGCAGCTAGATTAATTACTAGTGATTATTTTAGGTGGTTCGTCTGACGTCATCGGTATCATTTTGAGAGTGTCCTACTGTGGTGTTTGTATTCTTGTGCATTCACCTTAATTTTACAATAAGTAGGGCACTGCTGTTGATATTGTCGATTTAGAGGTTGTCATACATTGAGCTTTCACTCTGATGTAAATTGTTATTTTTTCTTTAGTGTCCCTTTAATGCTTGCAGTATTTTATAGTATTTCAATAAAGAAAGGTCATGCTGCCATTATGTCATGTTGTAGCTTCTGCTACTAAATATTTTCATACCACATTTACGGTTATGTTTCTTTTTGTTGAGTTAGTTTTGCAGATGAGAATTGTCTTATATGTCCACTGAATTCTAAGAACACACAAACAAAACATGGAAGTTATCGCATTATCTTTAGAAATAATAGTAACTAGTCAATGTTTATGTTCATTTTTTGTCTGAGAGTGGTCACAGACAATTTTTTACAGATGCACTTTTCCATTGTGGAGTTTACTGAAGAGCAAACAGTAGCTGTTGTGCCCAACATATGGATCGTTGGTGGCAAATGCTATTGGCCACCAGGACCTGGCTGCAAGATGGCAACAGTTCAAAAAGCAAAAGCCCCCGACAGAGACTGGAAAAGATACAGCATTGTGGTGAAAGCTACCTACAGTACGTTTATTATAGATAGCTTTAACTTGGGTATAATGCATTAAGTTTCTCTGAATGTGTGGGTTCTTATTATAGGCACATATCAAGATGCTCGTAGAAATCTGGATCAAGCTCAGTATTCTGATGTTGAATCTGGGCACCTTCAGAAACGGAAGGTTAGACTGACCTTTTGGCTTACCATCGTGCTATCTGTATTGCATTTGTGTTTTTTCCCCGCTCCTCAAACCTGCTTTGCAGCTTTGAGACAAAGCCCACAGTCTGTTGTTCTGTCTTTTTATAAGGTGTCAAAGCCAAGTCGTTACATCAGCGATGATGAAGTGTGTACTTTTCATTCACGCCCCACTGGTTCAACTAGGCCATCTGTAGATGAACGTAAGTTATCATACAAAGAGGTTATTCTCTTTTGTAGCATTCCTTTTTGCATGCAGGAATGGAGAACACTTGCGCAAATGCTTGCGATGAATTTCATGAAGCAAACGAGCTGCAAAAGGTTGGCAACCAACAGAAAGGAGAAGTAGCAGCTCACCCTTTCACAATACTATACTATAGGTCTCTCTTTGTTGCCACGTTCATTCAGTGCTGCATGCATATTTCTTTTTAAGATGTCAAAGCTAATCCACACTTCCAGTGCTTCTTTGGAACCCCCCAGCAGCTTTCCTGGCCCATCTGGTTCAACATGTAAGCAAATACGACCTTAAGAGTGCTTCTTGTTTGACATTGTTTTCAATTTGCAGACAGAGACTGCAACACTCCGGCAGAAAACACTGAAGGTAATTATTCACATTTCTGGTCTCATCTTAAGTTCACTAACTACTCAATACTTTGCAGATCTTTCAAGTGACTCTGATGAATCAGAAGATGATTGTGGTAAGCATTACACTCCCCTTACGGTGGAGCGCATATAATGAATAAGCTATGAAATTTAAAAAGTTTCCTTAAAAAGGTGCATGTAAATAAGCTTAGCATGTAAATAAGCTTAGCTGTACTTAAACCTTGACTTTTTTTAAGCTGAGTTGTAGGGCTGTTAGGAGCCCAGCTAAATAAATTGTGTAGTTTCCCATGAGTGGATATTTAGTCATCCCTGAATTCTGCACAGCTGGGTGATGTTGCAGCACTTTCTTTTCAGAGATGCTGGATGGCCAGGAGACTGAAGCTGGCAAGCGTGACTCTGGTAAACTGTGAAAGCTTCTCGTTAGCCATGCGTATTCAGTTAATATGTGCCCCGTTAAACTTATCAGTCTTGTACTGACACTTTGTTAACCAAACCTACATTGAAATTTTCATGTTTCACCTGCAGCCATGGCTTCACCTCCTGCTCAGGCAAAAAACAAGAAGGCGCTAACTCAAGAGGGTACGTTTGTTATCAACTAATGGTATTTTCAAACATATTGTCTCTTTAAAATGCACCCTCGAATGCATGTTCATGTTGCTTGTTGCAGTGTAGGGCTAGTGTACTTGAGAAAACTTTGTGTGCTGTTTTTTGTTGTAAATACAGATTTTTCCATATTCACTAAAGTAAAGCTTGTGTTATTTCCCCTTTCCTTCACCTCCATTTAGGGTAGCGAACTGAGCCAAGCCCTGCCTTTCTGCTTTGTTTTTCTTTCTCACTATATTCTTACTTCACATGCATGCCTCACTGTTTAGGCATATATGGAGTTTCTGTAAAGGACTCCTGACACCGAAATATAAAGCTTAAAATGTTTGCGTTCATTGATTGTCTAGCTTACACTGACATTACTGATGAGCACATCATTCCAAATTAATGTGGTGAACATTGTCCTTGAAAAATTTCACTTTGGTTTTTGCATTACCATTATTATTCATTTGAATAGGCAGCACATCTGGATTTTGTCACTAGTATGAAGAGGACAGGGCACCCCGTGATAACGATTAAGGAGAGTATTCTCAGTCTCACAGACAAGTGTGCAGGGTTTTTCTTCCCTCTGTTGTGTGGCTGCTGTCAATGTGGTTCTGGCTGTTGGCACCAGTGCATGGCTTTTTTTAGGTACCACAGCGCGGAATTTTTTTTTTCAAAAGGGCACACTTATGATAGAAATGTTAGTGCTCGTTCGGTGCGTGTATTGTATCGTTTAATTGTTTATAGAAATTTCCATGCTAACACTTCCCTGCAGTGTCACACCCTAACTTCCACCAAAGAACCATATGCACTTTGAAGGCCGCCAAAGTGCATCCACACCTGGCCATCCACGTCGTCCGTCTCTTTTTGTGTATGTGAAAAAATTCAAGCACTGTTCCGGTTCTTCGCACAATATACCAGCTCGCCCAAGGTGCAACGTTAGCACATCTGGCGTAATGGCACTCTCCTGTTAGGTCACTAGTTCATAATTTTAGATGGGGGTTATGATTCATGATGTCATGATGGATTATAATTATACTTGGATAGTTATGATGCATTACAATATTTGAAGTTTACTTTTCGGATTATCAGAGCTACAAATTAGCACAAAAGTCACAAACAAAAATTGGTTGTCAGGGGTTTGCAGGCTTTTTGTACCATTTTATTTCAGAGTTCCAGCGTGAAGTACTTGTGAGGCTGACAGTGCTGCGAATGGTTCAAAAGCAGCATGGGGAAGTTCTACATGGGCTGATCGGTCGGTTTCGGTCCAATGCTGCTAAAGGAAATGCACCTTTAGTTTCTAGCCCGTTCTCAGAGTACGAGTCACCGAAACTGTTCGATGACAAGTTGACTGGCCAGATGAAAGATACGCTTGTAAGTGCATTGAGATTGTGTGTTGTGTGTGTTTTGATATCTGAGGGACACCTAATGTCTTCTTTCTTTTCAACACTAGAGCAGTGTGTAAAGCCTCAGCCTCTACTGAATAGAATTTTAATTTGTCTCCTAGGATACGTATATTTATAGAAAATTTGAAGTAATCGATGTATTCTTTTATTCAAGCCTGTATTTTCATATATATTCATGACATGTGTGCAGTTTTCATTGCGCGCTTACGATAAGTGTGTATTGGCTAGCCTCTATTTCAGGTGGAAGAGCTCGCGAACAAAGGTGGCAGCAACGCCGCTGCATGCACAAAAAGAATTCTCTCATACCTACTTTGCGACAATCTCACAGCACAGTTTTCATGGTTTGGTAAAAAGGGAAAACACCAATTCAGCCAGCTCCGTCTCGCTTCTTGCATAATAAGTGAGTGTTTTTCATGTACTTGATTGAGCGCCTCTCTTGTTTCCTTGGTGAAAGCAGTCTCTCTGTTCAATTCAAATGAACCATCAGGTGGCTGCCATTCAGATTTTTCTTTAACTGTTTGAAGCATCGTGTTTTTGCTTCTATGTTTATAGACAGCAGGGAGGTTAACCAGAAAGCTGTTAATTGGCTACTCTATGCCAGGTTATTGTTATTGTAGTGTTGTTACTGTTGGATAAAGAGGGGGGGATTCAGATGCCCTGACACCTTCTCTCCTTCATTCATGGAAGCCTAGTGGGTGTGTCGCCACCAAGTACTGTTAATGAATCACCTTAGTATTTAGTCCCTCTTAAAAACTGATGAAAGAAAGGTGAAAGAAAGGTGTCTTTTGGTATGACGAGCCTGCTGCTCGTAGTATTGCAAGGGTTCATGGCAGCTCAGACATGGTTGCATATCTATACCAACCAATAGAAAAGTTAAATATATACATTATTTTGAACATGGAAATAGAGTTAATGTTAATGAAGGAACAACATGGGGAATATAATCACAGTGCACAAACTATTACTAAATAAGGCACTTGCACTTATACTAAATAAGTCATTTTCACTTACAAATTTATTACAAATGTAAAGCTTCAAGTATCGGACTTCTATATAGCTGCCCCTCCCCCTGGACAGACTCTTGTATGACAATTGTCATCTGAGAGGAAATCAGGCTGTTGGCCAAATCAGGCTATTGGCTTGATTGAATTTTTAAGTTGGTGTCACTTTTTTTTTTCTCAATCAATTATTGCTTCGACTTTCTTAAAGGTGCTGTGCAAAAAGTTCATCCTGCAGATGAATTCACAATAGAAGCAGCCGTTCGAGAATGGTTGCGTCATGCCCCAGCAAGACATAGGAATGCAGCAAGAAGTATATGCCTTTTGCAGTAAGCTTAAAGGAAGTGACAGCTAATTTCTGCTGTGCCCAGTTTTTTTCTGTCGCAATCGAAACTCGTTGGTCTCAGTATCCTGTCGGTGTGAAGTAAATGGAAAACACTGTAAAAAATTTTGTATAAGCTGTGTGGATTAGTTTGTGCTTGGAAAACGAGCTAGAAACAGTGGTGTGTGAGCATGATAACAGTCATATGCCAGCATTTGTGTAAGTTATTAGGCTATATCAGTAGTTCTGCTCATCCAGGGGAGGCACCTATTTATGGTAAAACTAGTATACAGCTTTTCTAATCTCACACAAAGACTACAGTATACGTAATCCCTCTTAAGTTTGCCTACAAAAGCACACGAGTGCATCTCCATGCAATCTCGGACACCACTGCTCACAGCAGGTGGGCTGCCCTACTGTTGCCATATCGGCAGCTTTTCTTCCTAGATTATTTTATCTCATTATGCTATCGAATAAATCAACTGCACAAGGCTGTGTGGCATAAAGACCACATTTTAAAGAACAAGTATAATGCATTAAATGACAAGAAATTGCATATATATCTCAGTTTTGTGTCATATAGTACCAAGCCAACCCTGCGTAAGCGGTAAATGCATTTTTAAACAAAAATTTATGTCGCACTTTACACTTCCTACTTAAATCACAAGCGGCATGGTCAAAATAGTCACGAAAGTTTAGTTTTCATTTTTTACTAAAATCTTGTGACATGTTCTGATGAATTGTTGATCCATTTATTGGTTGTGTTTTTCATCATACTTGGACGTTAAGTCGCCTCTGAGAAATTTTCAGCAAGTTGAATGTTATCCCATAGCTTTATGGCACCATGTGGCAGACAATTACGCATACACTGAAAACTCAAGTTTGTGTCCAGTGTAGCTTTTATCTGCTGCACTGTTGTATGAGAACATCGCTTCCTTTTGTAGTAGGATGTTTTGAAACTGACATTTACAATGGAGCACAAATTACTGAAATGTCTTTGTATGTATTGATACTCATAAGACCCGTGGGCATTTCAAAGTGCTTTTTAGGTTCGAGAAGTAGCTATACTTACATAGGCTGAAACGAGTAACATCGTTATTGCTAATGTATGTAAGTCATCTGCATTTGCTGTATTTCTGAAGTAGGCATCATCTTTCTCAATTCTTCTGCTAAGTTCAGGAGTGGAGCATCACAATCCAAGCCAAGCATTTTTTTTTCTCATGGTAATATAGAGTATCAGTACTGCTGGTATGCTGTTGCTTGGAATGTCTTATAGTATTTGCTTTCACTGTTTCTGGATAGCTAATATTGATTCTCTTTTTTCTTGTATTTTTAGGATCAACTGGTTGTGACCAGTAGCCATTTTGCATCATGAATCTTTCAAGTGGACCTTTTCTTCAAAAGGAACTTCATTGAAGATTTTCGTGGAGCAATTTTTCATTCAGATTACTTGAAGCGTTCAAGGCGAACTTTAACGAAGACCTTTGTATTGTAATTTTTCATTCAAATAACTTAAGGCTTTTAAGGGGAACATCGTTAAGCAATTTTTCATTCATGTCACTTCAGATCGTTTTAAGTGAACTTCATTGAACTTTTGTACATTTTCATAACATTGAAACTTTCAAGGGGAACTTCGTCGAGAATTTTTAGTCAGCAATTTTTTATTCACATCTCTTCGAAGCGTTTAAGGCGAATTTCATTGTATACTTTTGTACAGTAATGTTTCATTCGCATAACTTTAAAGCTTTCGAGGGGAACTTTCATTCACGTCACTTCAAAGTGTTCAAGGTGAACTTCATTGAACTTCTGTACATTCTCATAACTTTGAAACTTTCAAGGGGAACTTCCGTCTAAAATTTTTGGTCAGCAATTTTTTATTCACGTCACTTCAAAGCGTTAAAGAATAACTTCATTGAATAATTTTGTACAATATTTTTTCATTCACATACCTTCACTTACATTCAAAAACTGATTTAATTTCATGTTCAATAAATGTGTTTGAAAACAATGTGCTGTCTGATGCATTAAATCTCTAAGGTCTTAAGGACCCAGCATAAACATGCAGGTTAGACGGCAACTTGTGCTTGATAATAATGCCAGGCTGTTTGGGCTTTCTTTACCAAATATTGCTAAAATTTTGTGAATGAGAATGTTTTTTTTTATGCACACCCTCAGACTTGCTGCGTGTATAGTTCTGTGTGCCAGAGGCCTGCGCTCCCATCATCAACGTCGCGAGGCTGGCCTTACTAATTGAGTTTGATGTCTGACAGCAATCCGGCCAGCTTCACGTCTTTGATGCTTTACCGCATGAAGTTGGTTTGTTAGACCTGCAGTCTCATGGCAGTCTTGCTCATTGCTGCTCGGCTGTACTTTATAGTGTTCGATACCCACTATAGAGCACAGCCGAGCAACTATGAGCAAGACTGCCATGGGACTGCAGGTCTAACACACCAACTACATGCGGTAAGTGTAAACAGTGCATGAAAAAAGCTTTTATTTCATAAATGGCAATGTCTATGTATATCTAATAAATGTCCATTCAGTGTCCATTGTGCAACGTACCTGCAACCTTACTCGGACGAGCATTTTATAGTTGCGGGTACATCTAATCTTCGTAATTTAGATTTCTATGGATATCTAAGAGACGTTTACAATGTCCATGCGAAACATACCATAGATGTCCATACAATATTTGTGGTTCACTGGGATAGAACCAGTATCCAGCCCCTGGGCCTCCCCAGTCGTGCTTGTTAATAAAGATGGCAGCTGGTGCTTTCGCGTGGACTATTGCCATTTGAACAGTCACTCATAAAGATGTCTACCTTTTGCCTCGGATTGATCACGCCCACGATTACCTTCATGGTGCCCAATACTTCTCGTCTATCGACCTTCGGTCGCGCTATTGGCAAACTACCGTCGGCCTCATGGATCGCGAAAAAACCGCTTTCGTTACGCTCGACGGCCTCTACCAGTTCAAGGTCATGCCATTCGGGCTATGTAATGCTCTGGCAACTTTGGAGCGCATGATGGGCTTCCTTCTCCGAGGATATAAGTGGTCCATCTGCCTACGTTACTTAGACGATTCTATCGTCTTTTCACCTACCTTTGACAGCCATATCACACGTCTGTCAGCCGTTCTGGATGTTTTTCGAAGAGCCGCTCTCCAGCTCAATTCGGAAAAATGCCACTTCGGACGTCACCAAATCACGATACTCGGCCACCTTGTCAGCGCCGCAGGTGTTCAACTGAATCCCGACAAGGTGCGAGTAGTACAAGAATTTCCTAACCACGTTCAACCAAGGAAATCGGAAGTTTTGTAGGGCTATGTTCCTATATTTATCGATTTGTCCGCAACTTCGCCGACATCGCTCGACCGCTTACTGATCTCTTAAAGAAGGACGTTCCCTTCGCATGGGGCGTAGAGCAAGCATATGCTTTTTCGGCTCTTATCCATCTTCTAACTACCTAAATCAGTGGTTTATTGTAAATACGAGGGTTTGACTTACTAATGTATGAAGTTTAAAAAGCACGACGTCAACAAAAATGTGCTCTGTTTAAAAAAAAACGTAATTATATTCCTATTCCATTCCATAGAAAATGTGCCTAATTTCATTTCCATTCCATTTCTCCAAGCTCTGTCGCGATTTCGTTCCTATTCTATTCAGGGGTCATGAAAATGTGGAATGATTCCAGATTCATTCCCATTCCGGAGTGGCAACTCCGCAATACTGGTTTCCACTATGCCGACCATTCGTTTTTTTTTTCAATAACGGATGTGATTCAGGCTTCCTTGGCGTATATCGCCATTACCAACACGACAAGCGGCGTCTTGTTCCCAAATGCCGGTGGCCACACTTTCCCTGCTGACATCTCGCTCCGTCCTCAATCGGCACCTCAGCCGCTCAGGGGTGCTGCCCAAGCAGTCTCGGCCAAGGATGCCGACGCAGTGAGTGCGCTGAGAGAGAAGTGCTCTATATCTTCAGACGTCACCCCAGGTTTCACATGCGGTTCGCCTGAAAGCCCTGTCCAGGTTTCCCAGACCACTGCGCGACTCTGCGTTGTGGTCAATGCCTTGACATTTTCGATCTTGTGACCTTCTCACGGCCTTACCAGGGCTGCACACGATCAATGCCGCTGTGACTAGTCCCGTTAATTAAGCAGCCGATCGCCAGGTAAATTCCAAGAGCTGAAGTATCAGCACCCCGAACTGCTTCACGACAGCAAGGACAATTTAGATGTCCTATTCGGCACGCCAGCGACCGCCGGCTGTGGTCAAAAGAACGAGTGTTGACTAAGAGTTCATAGCAAATAAAAATATACTCACAAATATGGCCGATCAAACAACACACAAATAGGCACATTCGGCAATAGTTCAATTAATTACGTCACCAATCAACTAACGGGCTACACAATTCGACCAGAAACACTCAAAACGACGGACACAAACAACGAGACGCGCTACAATGCAATCTCATGCATTAACCAACCACGACACTTAAAGCCTAAAAACGTCTTCAAACTTATTCAGTTCAAAGTTCTTGTAAGAAATTTTGAAATATTCTCTTCCAGAAACCACTCACTCAAAGTCCAGCGCTGCTGTCGTTCCGCTGCCCTGAAGTTTCTCTTGCAGGAAACCTCACGTCATCAAATGCCCGCACTCCGATCACTAAACTTCTTGGTGGGTAACACATCGACCTCTCACGCGCAGCGGCTGCAGAACGCGCTTTTACCCAGTGGCGGTAAACACACCCTCTTCTCCTGATTGAAATACAAGCCTTCACCCACATGTGGAAAATCTCTTCATCTCAACTGCTTTGCTACTAAGATATTAGCCTTCGCCCGATGGCGGAAAAACTCTCATCACCTGCTCTACTCACGCTGGTGCAAAACGTTCTTCTCCTGATCACCACTCTCTGATATTCGCTTAAATACGTTCGCCCTAGGTTCCAGACGTTTCTGGTCGTTTCGTTGGTGCGCAGCACCTTCAAAGCTGTGAAAAGGGCGGGAGCTCTCTGGTAAGCTGACGCAACTCGGCATGGCCACGCCTAGAGTGACTTAGAATAAGGGGAGTGTCCAAAGCGCTGGCTCCCGCGCCATGGCCTCCGAGCTGGCGGGTGCATGGCGGGTTTCTTTCCGGCTGTCTCAATCGCACGATGAGCGCGCGTTTTAGCAAGTGGGCGTGTCCCGCTCTTTTCTCCACACAACGGCGCTTTTTCTTTCCGTCGAATCCATGGAGATTTATTTCGGACTGGCACGGTGAATGGACGTGTTTTTAGCGCTCCCTATCGACTGCGCAGATAAGTGGTTTTGCATGTTTTGAGCTTGCATTTATAAGGCAGCAGTTAAAATATTTGTAGCACTTATTACATTGTACGGCTTTTCGGGGGTCAGTCACCAGGTATTTACTAGTTTGTGCGTGTGTGTGTTGGTTTCTTTGTGTTTTTTGCCACCCCGTGGGGCAGGTGCACGTACATTGAACACGCAAATTTTTGTAGTAGAGCTTAGACTTTCTCTTTTTCGTAGGACAGGGATCGTGTTTTGTAATTATCGAGTGAGACAAGTCATAAGGACAATTGGTGTCATAAAGACGTGGTTAAAAGGGCTGTAAAGTGTTCAGGATGCGGAGTGAGTTTGAAAATGGACCCAACTGCAGAAGCGAATGAAGAGAAGGCTGACGAGAAGTGAGGCAATGTGAGGTCGAGGAAAAATTGGAGAAAACGATGGTTGCCCAGAGTGAACTGCTGTTGAGAATCACCGAGCTGGAGACTGCATTGACTACAGAGCAAGAATGGGAGAAAGGCTGAAGTCCGTTGAGGAAGCACTAGCCAAGGTGAACAAAGGAGCAGGCGACGGAGAGAACAGTAGGGCACCGGCAACCAGAACGGCAGAGAACAAAGAGCTAGCAAGTTTGGAAAAAAAAGGTTCAGCCGGTTCAATTGTCGCAAGGCCCAGTTTCAGCGAAGTAGTGGTGGGGCTGGGAGGGGACAAAGCAGCCAGCGTCACAGGTGCAAGTAACCCCCAGGTGCAGGACGCTCCAGCTGAAAAGTTACAGAATGTGACAATTTCTGGTGACTCAAATTTAAACGGAAGCGCAGAAGCAATCAAACCGAGGGTAAGAGGTGACAAGAGGGTTGCAGTAGGGATGTTCCCAGGACGCAAGCAGTCATGAGGTAAGCGAGCGCAAAACTCAAAACTACAGCTGATAGACGAAACCTCGTGATAATTTCAAGTGGTTTAAACGATGTCTTAAATGAAGACACGGCAGGACTAGGGACCACACTGACGAAAGGGGTCGATGGCATGCGCGCCGATTTTCCTCAGGTACAGGTAGTGATATGCGCGATACTGGAAATACTGGTGCGTGATGGCAACATGCAAAGAGCGGTTGTCAACGTAATTCAAGAGATATGGCGGATGAGTCGAGAGAATGGCTTTGAGGTGGTGAAAATAAACAGAGTGGTGCATAAGTGGGGTGGTTTTCAACGAGACAGAATTCACTTCGATGAGCGGCTAGGTCATGAGGTGGGTTGGCGACTTGCAGGACGCGCAGTAGCTTTTTTGGGGGGCACGCGGGCCTTTCGGGGTGCAGGATAGCTAGTAACGAGGAAAACAACCAGAGAGACTCTTTGACATGTGGTATGGACAGATACGATTCCAAAGTGGCACCAGTGTCTAAGATAGGTAGAGTCCGGGGCAGAAATAAACGTAGACATGAACGCCGAGCCAATCCAGACATAGAGTATATTAACATGCAGGGTGGCAGGAACAGGCTGAAGTGGGAAGAGATAGAAGAACAGCTAAGAGTGGAGAGGCCGATGATATACGGTTTTGTAGAAACACATCTTAGGGACATGGAACGACCTCCTAACAATCCGGACTATGCGTGGGAATATTGTAACAGAACAGAAGGCAACCAGGCAATGGTAGAGTGTATATCAAATGACATTCAGGAGTTAGGCGGAGAGTGCGAGGTAATTATACTATGAGATATGAATGCGCACATAGAAGATATAGTTGGGTATACTGACCCGACAGGCAAAATGATTGGGGCATGCATTCATTCATAAATGTACAAACTGGCAAAGGATAAAGCAGGAGTGCAAGGAACATTTATGGGTAAAAGGGAAAGTGGCAGGGCAAATGACACTCCTTGGTTCGGTGTACTTGTGGACGTGAGCAAAGGCCAGAGAGGAAAACCAGGCAGTCATAAAGTGTATACCAAAGGACATTGAGGAGTTAGGAGAAGAGTGCGAGATGATTATACTAGGAGATATGGATGCACATATAGAAGATATAGATGGGTAGACCGACCCAACAGGCAAAATGATGATATGCGTGGAAGACGACTTGATCATTTGCAACGGTACCGAGAAGTGTGAAGGGCAAATAACATGGGAGGTAGGAAGGCTGCAGTCGACGATAGATTACGCACTGATGTCACATAAGATGTATGATAAACTCAGGGGAATGCACATAGATTAAGGTGGCTCCAGAAGTCTGGGTAGTGATCACAAAAGTATCAAGCTAAGTTTTGGAAGAGCAGTGAAAGTGGGAAGGAGACACGATGATCAACTACAGAAAAATTTTTATTCACAAAGGCAAATTGAAATAGCCACTAAACAAATTGAGAAAGTAATCAGTGACGATAATGAAACAGTGTGGACATACACGAATCTAATTAGACTGTTTGAGCTAGAGGTTGCTAAGGCACGTGACAAGTCACCCGGCAAAAGAAGACACAAATCTAAAAGTTGGTGGGATGAGGAAGTTAAGAGAGCCATAGCGAAACGTCAGGAGGCCTCTAGGGAACACAGACATGCTAACTAAGCAGCGGTGTGAAGCGACGTATGATGTTGAAAAAAAAAAGGGAAATCTTTCTAAGCTGTAGAAGAGATGCATCTTTTCTGATCAATGAAAAGATTAAAACAAAGGGAGCTCAGTGGCTGGCAGAAGTACACAAAAAGATAGAAAGGCAGCTACGAAATTTCGGAACAATCTAAACTCCCTAAGAAATTAGACGAGCCTAGAGCAGAGGTTTATAACTACAGCTCAATGTGCTAGACTAGAAGGGGAGGAATGTATGGAATATATAAGAACAAAGTTGACAGAAAAACTTCAATAAAGAAGTGCTTCATGCACCACAATAGACAAGGATAGATCAAGTGGTGCAATGGCTCCATTTTCACCACGAGAGTGGGAAAAGGCGGAGAAGAAGTTTCCTAATAGTGCATCAACAGGCCCAGATGGCATTCCAATTATGCTGATAAAGACATTAGGTCTTAAGTCTAAGCAGGCTTTGAGAGAGGCAGTGAGCAAGATAATAATCGATGGTGAAGTCCCTGACAGATGGAAACTTAGCAGGATGAGCATGATCTATAAAGGAAAGGGGGACAAAGCTGCCATAAACAACTACCGTCCTATAACAGTGACATCAGTGGTCTACAGGCTGGCGATGCAGATTATAAAGGAAAGACTGCAGGCATGGATAGAGGATGAGGGGGGGGGGTGCTAGGGGAACTGCAGAATGCGTTTTGGAAACACAGGAGGTTGGAAGACAATCTGTTCTCACTGACGCAGTGCATCGAAATAGCAGAAAAGGAACACAGGCCCCTGTGGCTAGCAGTTTTGGATATCAAGGAAGCATACGATAGTGTGGTTCAAGAGGACTTGTGGGGAATACTTGATACACTAGGCGTGGAAGATGGAGTCGCTATACTTTTAAAGGATATCTCTAAAGGCAACAAGACAGTTATAAAATGGGTAAAACAGGTATCCAAGCCTACAGAAGTAAAACGGGGGCTTAGGCAGGGGTGTCCACTGTCACCCTTGTTATCCATAATGTGCCTACAAGGATTAGAGGCCAAATTAGAGGGAAGTGGACTGGGATTCAACCTTTCTTTCGTCAAACAAAGAAAACCCATTGAACAGGCACTACCAGCATTGATGTATGCAGATGACATAGTGCTAATGTCCGAAAACAAGGAAGATTTGCCGAGATTGATGGACATCTGGGGTAATAAGGGAGATAGGTTAGATTTCAGATTCAGTAAGAAAAAATCAGCAGTCAAGATTTTTAATGACAATGAAGGTAGCGAGCTTAGAATACAGAAGGTCACGCTACAGATAACAGATAAATACAAATATCTAGGCGTATAGATAATCAATAGGGCCGAGTACCTAAGGAAACACGAAATATACGTGACAACAAAAGGTAACAGGAATGCAGCGGTAATGAAAAACAGCGCACTGTGGAATTATAATAGGTATGATGTTGTGAGAGGAATATGAAAAGGGGTCATGGTTCCTGGTCTGACGTTCGGTAATGCGGTCTTGTGCACGAGATCAGAAGTTCAAGCAAGATTAAAAATTAGGCAACGTGAAATAGGTAGGCTTGCCTTAGGAGCTCAATGGTATACACCAAATCAGGGAGTACAAGATGATATGGGATGGGCATCATTTTAGGGCAGGGAAGCTAGCAGCAAGATAAAATTTGAGAAGCAATTGCGAGAAATGGGGGAGGAGCGTTGGGCTAGGAACGTATTTAGCTACTTGAACATAAAGAATATCGATACAAAATATAGGAAGTGAACCAGAAAATTGACTGGTAAATACTTAAAAAAAGCAGGGGGCCAAACCAAAAAGAATTATCGGTTCACAAGAAGGTGAAGGAAGTTGAGACCGATATGTGGAGAATCGGCATGATTAAGAAGTCCGCACTAGATATTTATCGAACTTTTCAGCATGAAATTGCCAAGGAAAGGATCTATGATAATGCTCGGGGTAGTTCTATACTGCTTGAGGCCAGGACAAGAGTATTGCGAACCAAGACATATCGGGCCAAATACGAAGGGATAGACACGGTATGCAGTGCGTGTGAAGAGGAAACTGCCGAACACTTGATAATGTTCTGTAAAGGGCTTCACCCTATAGTTCAGGATGATGGCGCAGAGTTTTTCAAAGCACTGGGGTTTTGGGAAAGGGGGGGGGGCAAAATAGACTTTAAGCAGTTAGAATTAACAAGAAGGAGGTTATCTGATTGTTGGCTAAAGTCAAGGCACGGGTGAAAATTAAATCCTTCACTGCAAAGTACGAGTCCTCAATGTCACTGTTTAAAGGAAAAAAAATAAATCTAGTTTTTGATTCACTAATTAATATGGCTAGGTGGCGTTAGCCACCGCCCGATCTAAAGGGTACAGCCATATCAATCCATCCACCTAAAACGCTGCCTCGGGCGAAGCATCTAAGTGGAGAGAAAAAAAATGATTTAGCGCTTTTGCATAACTTTGTGATCATTTAGAAATGTCGAGTCAAGGAGCACGAGAGGCAAAGTCAACGCTGGGGCGTTTTATTTTCAAATAAGGTTTTTGTTTTGCGGCAGATTTGCGCCACCCATCTTAGAGCAGTTGAAATTGCGAAGCCTCTGCAAGAGATCCGCATGTGCTCGAAACTATACTTCGAAGTTCGCTGGCTGTTTATTAGGGGGGGGGGGCGAGGCACTGGTGAAAAAGAAATAAATGTGCCAGCACGATCTGCAAGTAAGGTGAGATGAGTGCCGCGTTATATGTCTATGGATTACTTTTTTACATTCGATTGAATGGATTCTTCTTGCTATCATTGAACTAGCAATTCTTTTAATTCTAACGCTATTTCGATAATTCTCGTATACCCAAATATTGTAATCACAGCTGCGCCGCGACGTGATGTTATTGCTTTTTTGGAGCAGTCTTCGCTTCTTAGGCTGGCACGCCTGCCGTGCAGCCGTGGTCCCCACAATTGGTCTCTCCGGTAGACGATAGCATGTCTATCTGGCACCTAGGCGCCTTCGGCGGTATACCCTCGCTCCCAGATACACCATAATTTTTTTTGCAACTGCCAACGCGCGTGGCAGTTGGAATGCAGTGGAATGGAGTGCATGGAGTGCAGTGGCTCTGGGAGTTCAAAATGCGAAAAAGCGCCCGTTCACACTGCACCCGCTTATGGAATGTCATCTTAGTACTACAGCGCTGTCATCTGATGAAACAACAACCAACGCAAGAGGAAGAGATTGCTAAACACTGCGTGTGAAGTTCACAGCGCCTCACGGGAATCGTGACGACGCGGTGTTTCGCGATCGCACATATTTACGTCACAATCAGCACGAAAAACTACGAGCCCAGTGAAGTGTACAAGTAAGTATACTTATTGCGCTTATTCAAGCGCGATTCCAGCTGCTCCGCTTTACAGCAGCGATTTGCGTGCCGTATGCCTGTGGTATGGGGCACAAAACTATTGCCGTACTCTTTCGCAGGCCGCATGTCAATAAAAGGATATACGTATTACGACTCACGCGTAGATGCACGCACGTCGCATATTTACCCAGGTAGCGCAATACATTAAAGTAATGTTGTATTTTTGTTGCGAATGTCGAAGAAAGGTTTTATGTTTTCAAGCAACATTGAACGTTTTACGTGAAACGTATAACGTTCTTTGTTGTATGTAAAACAATAAATATATATTAGAAATACACTGTTGAAGTAACGTTGAATGTGGAAAATTAGTGCAACACTCAACGAAAACATTGAACATTGAATGTTGTATTTCAAACAATAAAGAAATGTTAAAATTGCACAAAAAATCAACATAACAGGTAAACATTCCGGTAATGTTCATGTAATATTTTACCATCATTATTTGCCGAAAATGCCCATTAACCAAGAAATTTAGCTGCAGAGAAATACTTCATGATGTACAAAGAAAACATACACAGAAAACATTATTTAATTTAAGAACTAAAATTTTTTTCCTAAGTGACACCAGATAATGATAGTTAGAATAACATATACTGCAGTCAATACGTGGATATTCTTCAATTGATATTGCAACTATTCTATGCATGCTTATGAACTGGTTTTACTGCTTGAAAAGGCGTGCACAGCTGTCTTATGGTCATGTATTTGTAGTAGCTTTCAAGTTTCTGACACATCACTGTGGTATGTACTTTAATAGCCAAACTACCATGGACGTCGGTATGAATGAGTTAAGTCTTGGCGGGGGGGGGGGGTCGCATTGCGGTGGAGGAGTGCTGGTGTGGCTTGGGCAAATGATGCTTTAAATTTGCATGCCCTTGCTGATTCCCGAGAACACTGGTGACTCACAAAAGGTTGTCAAAACAGTAATGCAATTTCTTTATTGAGGTCCCGATGCTTTACATGCGGGAGTGAGCCAAACAATTCTTGTAAATTAAACAAACATTCTAAGGCTTCCCTAAAGCTATCCAAGTTTGAATGATGGTGATGCTTTTGGAAAGACCGTTCCGGTCCTGGGTGGTCTAGCAAAGGAGCGACAGTGGGTCATGGTGCAAACAAGAGGTAGGTCAACAGCCTTCTGGTAATGTGTGTGGACTGAAGTATGATGAACAGTTTGGAAGTTATATTGAAATGTATGCATTCGGTACTACAAGTACTTTCTAGTGATTGTGCATTGCAAGTATACATTATATACGCCTAGGTTAGTCCTTATCTAAGCAACACTAGCTGGTAAAGTACGAGTAACAGTAGAGTAATTGGAACTGATTAATATAACTTCACAGTTTAGGTCAAGCTCCATAGACTTCATTTGGGCTGCGTTCAAACTGCAGATGATTACTTTATTTTGGGCCAATTTATGTTTTGTAAGCTCAAAAATTTGACTCATGAAGGAGCAAAATGCAAGTTATAATGAGAATAGCCAGAAGCTTTGTAAGTATTGTTAACTATCTTACTTCAGAAGACGTTTAGATTCTCGTAATTCTACAAAAACAAGACACTTAACATAATTAAGAGACTACATCGTAGCATGACCTCACCAGGCTTTTGCGATCCTTTAGAATTTTGTCAGCGAAGCTGTTTAGGAAATCGCGAGTTGGTGGCAGAAAACTATTATTGTAACAGGTATGTGCCTCTGTGCAGCCTACCAGAAAACTATCATCATCATAAATGGGTATCTGTGACAGAACTTGGGAAAATCTCAAAACTCGCCTCTGGTCCACTAATAATGATGAAAGCAACAGTTAGCCCAACAAATCGCTTCAAAGCAACAGCAAACCGAAGACTCCTGAGCCCCTATGTGAAAATAGTAGGGAATGAGAAAGGCAACAGCAGCGGCGAGAAGACCCCGAAGCAATGGAAGGCATGTGCTAAAGGCGTGCCTGTTGATCTATAAGAGGTGTGGACGCTCAGTTTCAGGGCGAGTTTCTGTCTCTGGAATTCGAATAATCGTGTCGTGCCTGTGACTGTCTATGCACTTCTCCGATCTAAGAATCAACGTAAAAACAACCTAGCATCACCTAGCTAAAGCCTAGAAGCAAACACATAAGTCTTCACAATCCTCCAGTTTTGCTGTTTCAAGCCTTGAGCGGCTTAGTACAAGCTTTGCCAATTCACGTATGTCACTGCATTAGAAGCAATATAAATATTGTGTATAGTTTCCGCAGCCACCAGAATCTGAGATAATTTATGGGGCTTTTATAATTAACATGTCAAAGCATTTCTCATCTCAGTAACAATTACTGTTCCTAACAAGTATGGTAGCGTGAGCATGCAAAGAATGCTCCTCATTCTGGCTTGTTTTCATTCACCGTCTCAACATCAGCAGCCAAAGCTACAGCTCATTTTGACAGAGGCAAAATGCGAGAGGCCCAGGTACAGTCGTCAGTAAGCTTAGCTCGAATGCTCCACAACATGTCCTGAAGCAGTTTGGTTGACACCAGCGCCACGCAGCTTTGAGTTTTGTTGCCGAGGTGTTACGCATGCATGCCGACATACAATCTAAGCTTACCGAGCTATTATCTTGGCAACAGTGCCCAGTGTTTTGCGGCTGGCCTCAGTCAAACCTGTCCAAGACACGCTGCGGAGCGTTCAAGTGAAGCTTTGCAACACTTGTACGGTGCAATGTCGTTTAAGAACACCAGATAGTTGAAATTCCTAAATCTCTCTGCTACAGTGCGCTCATATTCATATTGTGGTTTTGGCATGTAAGTGCCCCAATAATATTATTATTAAAACTGTACAAAGCCAAACATAAGGACATGGCCGTGAAAGTAGTCTGGCTGTTTCAATTTCAGTGCATGAAAGAAAACAGAGCAGTAAGAACATTCAACATGAGCAGTCATGTTGTACATTCTCTGTGTGCAGTCTGCCCTTGTACAACAATATTTCAACAAGAGCCAATACCAGATTTCACACTGTTTCTGTCATGTGCACCTTGAAATTGTGTTAAATTAAGAGAGATATAGCAACTCGGTCAGGATTGTAAGCACTGCGTTAATAGGATGAGGTTAGTTTCTACATTTCATCTGGAGCACAGCCCGAATAAATTTGGCCAGAAATGAGACGGCTCATGAAAAGCATTACGCTTACGTAACTCCTTAGCTAGAACAGCAACAGGGAAGCTACATATTTGAGACGTAACGCAAGTTTGGGAGTAACACACCACGTAGGCTGTACAACTGAATGCAGTCGGGCTTTCGGTCAAAATAGCTGAACACTAGTCAGGAAATGTCTTCCCGAAAATCAATCCGTGCACAGACATGACATCGCAACCAACAAAATATGGTCAACGGGCACATTCTCGTCTTCGCCACTTCGATGAATCATGAATGCAAGGCGTGAAGACAGCGCGCAAAGGCAGTGTGCAGCTGGGCTAGCTACCCTTGCTGGGCCGCACCACGAACTGGACCTAATTGGTAACACGCTGAACACAGCTCGCACATTCCAGCCAGGCAACATGCCGTAAGATGGGACAGGTCGGCATCGATCAACACACCAACCACCTTCCGCGATTAAATCAAAAGCACAGTAGACGAGCGCTGAGAGTCTCAAGATCTGCGAAGGCCAAACTGTGCGTCCAATGTCAGCGTCCGGTGTATATACATGTCGCAACACGAACCCTACAGTTTTGCAGTAGGGTTCTCCCCAGTTGTTTCCCTTTCTCATCTTCCTGGTATATGATTTCTTCTCTGAATAAACGGAGTTTCAGTCTGCGCTTGCGTCCCGTTAATTTGCCCTTCCAATTATTCCATTATGAATTTGTACCAACTAGCCCGCCTGTCAACCCTACCGCACACACTCCATGCGTTTCGAGACGATGCTCCACATCAAAATTTGTTACCATTATGATCTGTTACGACGCTAATTTCGCCAATGGGTCATTGCAGCTCTAGCGCAGCTTGCTTTACGGCTCTACCTACTGTAACAAGGCATTGACTGTAACCTAGTTTTTTACTATTTAGGCCACTTCACGGGTATACGTTTCGAGACGATGCCCCACATCAAAATTTGTTACCATTATGATCTGTAACGACGCTAATTTCGCCAATGGGTCATTGCAGCTCTAGCGCAGCTTGCTTTACGGCTCTACCTACTGTAACAAGGCATTGACTGTAACCTAGTTTTTTACTATTTAGGCCACTTCACGGGTATACGTTTCGAGACGATGCCCCACATCAAAATTTGTTACCATTATGATCTGTTACGACGCTAATTTCGCCAATGGGTCATTGCAGCTCTAGCGCAGCTTGCTTTACAGCTCTACCTACTGTAACAAGGCATTGACTGTAACCTAGTTTTTTACTATTTAGGCCACTTCACGGGTATACGTTTCGAGACGATGCCCCACATAAAAATTTGTTACCATTATGATCTGTTACGACGCTAATTTCGCCAATGGGTCATTGCAGCTCTAGCGCAGCTTGCTTTACGGCTCTACCTACTGTAACAAGGCATTGACTGTAACCTAGTTTTTTACTATTTAGGCCACTTCACGGGTATACGTTTCGAGACGATGCCCCACATCAAAATTTGTTACCATTATGATCTGTTACGACGCTAATTTCGCCAATGGGTCATTGCAGCTCTAGCGCAGCTTGCTTTACGGCTCTACCTACTGTAACAAGGCATTGACTGTAACCTAGTTTTTTACTATTTAGGCCACTTCACGGGTATACGTTTCGAGACGATGCCCCACATCAAAATTTGTTACCATTATGATCTGTTACGACGCTAATTTCGCCAATGGGTCATTGCAGCTCTAGCGCAGCTTGCTTTACGGCTCTACCTACTGTAACAAGGCATTGACTGTAACCTATTTTTTTACTATTTAGGACACTTCACGGGTGCAGCCCTGTTTTTACCTCTGTTTTTGCTCAACTGAGAAGGTGGCGCTAGTGAAAATTTACTGATGTTTTAAAAAAAATAAACATATTTTATTTAGATAAGGAAAACTTTCTATATTGAACAACGATATGTTTTGTTTTGCAAACGTTTTTTTTTGCTGTAGCACTAGCAGTCTCAATCAGATGCAGCACTTAATTTTTCTATGTGTTGGCTCGAGTTGGCAACCTTCAAAGCGGTTTTCTTTTTGGCTCGTGTTGCTCGTGTTTTCTCCTGATTTCTTGGCGAGCGTAGACGATCTTGACGACGACACCGGCGCGCTTTTCGTTCACGCTTGTGAAGCTAGTATATGAAGGTAGGCATAAATGAGTTCATTGCACTTTAAAGCTGCTACTCTCAATGAAGTGAAACTACTGCATGCATGTAATACCAATGTCACGCGGTAGCCCGCCATGGCTGACACAAAAGTACAGGAGAGGTCAACAGTTCCCAGGCCAGGCTGCCATAGGAATACATGGGATAGTGGCCTAAGAACTTTTGACCAACCCTGTACGTCGAAACGACGATGATACAAAAATCAATCCGCGGATAGAGTTTGGCGCAGCGCAATCTGAAAGTTGGATCGCGTTGCGATAGGGGCTGATCGCAATTGGAGGTGTCAAAGTAGCAGCACCTGATCCGGCTTAAGCCTCATCCAGATCGGCCCGTTTTGTGATCGTAACTGCTCGTGCGACACTGGTGCAAACCGTTTTAATCGCGATCAGGTCCAATCGCTATTTGTGCGATGTCTGCGCCAAACTCGATTCGGATCAGGCTGTAACGCAATGCATTGGCCAATTGTTTGCCATCAAAAGCGCTCTTGTGTCAGCGGTTTTGCGATCGAGAAATGATCGGGCTTGATTGTGACCAGAAGTACTCTTGTGGCATTTGCATAACCTTTAAGTTGTGAAGAGCAGAAATGATTGCACACGGGGTGTTGTTGGAGCCAACATTTTTAAGGTTTTGCCCGGCTGAAGAAACAGATCCGCTTCTCGAAACATTCGCCCCAACGACACCCCGTGTTGGCAAATTTTTCATGTCTTCAAGCTTCCATTTTCCCCTGAACTTCTCCCTTTACCCTCTGTGGCTGTATATCAGCTGTCATGCTGCTAAAGAGGCCACGGCCACCGCATCGCGAAGAGGCTAAGTACAAGCAAAGCCACATACATTTCAATCCACATAATATATTCCCGGCTGGCCAAAATTAATCCTGAGTACCCCCTTCTCTATGGCATGCCATATTATCACCATTTAAGCTTTAGCTGCTCAAAGTGCAGTTCTGACAGGAATTCAGCATCGCCTAAATCAAGAAACCACAGTTGAAAATGCCATGGATGTAAATGAAATGCCCCTCTACCCTGCTACAACTGAGGCAGAATAGAGGACACTTGAAGCTAGCCTCAAAAACAGCGTCATTTTTGCTGCACTAGTAAGTGTTGCTGTTCATTGCAGGTGCTGCAAGCTGGTTCAACAATAACATAATGTGTTGCTTCAAAATTACTGACATTACTCCAGGACCACAAGAGTATTGTGTGAATCTCTTTCAACATCTTTTCATTCAAGGTGAAAGAACTGGGCCAAATTGGAGGTTGTGACATAAGCACGACCACAAAAAGAGTAATGAAGAGGCTTCTTCATGACAGTGTAGCGGTACTGTACAGCTATACTGGAAGAAAAGGCAAACGACGGGCAGCGGAGCTCAACATTGTTCGTCTTGTATTTGGTAAGGGGACGCAAATCTTTTATAAGGTGACGCAAATTTTTTATGTCCTGGTGTACTTATTGCTGTTTGGGAAAAAAAAATAATGGTTCTGGTTGATATGCATATTATTTACAACTGCTGTACGTACAACACGCAAGGCAACAGATGCTGAGATCAGCCACGTGATTGGCGATTGGTTACGCTTTGCCAATGCAAGGCTTACTGTGTCCAAGGCAAGCAAAAACTTCCGTCATACAGCAGAGCTACCACTCTTTTTAATCGTGCCACCTTTAGGTTAATGCGATAACTTTTTTACAAGCCTTCATGTGTTCTTTTGTAAGAAAGACAAAGTGGTAATGTTTATAATTATGCTTTTTATAGTTAATCTTACTTAAAATGTAATTATGTATATATTACAAGCTCAGTTATGTTCTATTTTTTAATCGAAAGAAGAAAAAAAATGCAGCACATAAGAACAGCTTGTGGTAATCAGTTTTATGCGAAGCAGTCTACAAGTGGTTGTGCTGCATTTTTTTGCTTTGAGGTAAACGTATAAGGTGGGTAGATGTGTTTTGGTCAGTGCAGTATTTATGTGCACATAGGGCTCTTACTACGCACGTTGGCTACACCAGCTTTGTTTATTGTGTACAGCTGGATCCCTGGGTTGTTAGATGACTGTATTTTTCCCACGCCAAAGATACCTGATGCCTTGTCTTCAGGTTTAGATGAGACTAAGTGATGACAGATTTTACCGCTTATTTCTTGCTGTCTGGGTAGAGCACCAGTAAAAAGCACAAATTTGGATGAAAGCAGATGGTCTGGGTTGTATGGGGGCTGCCGTGCTGCTTTAGGTCATCTTGGTTAGGGAGGCTATTGCGATTACCAGCTGGTAATGGCTACAGTAATTCAGAGTTTGCGAAGTACATGCAAAACGTACTTCTTATAGCTGTAGCGTGTCATGCAAAAAGCACAGCTAAAACCCTTGCATATGCTTAATGAAACAGTTTAGCCGAAACTATATTATATATACTGACAAGTCTACTGAAAGTGTACTCCGTGTAGCTCTGACTTACTGGACTTGCTCTACGCCATCCACCGACGCCGAAAGGAGCTCTCGCAGGTGCGCCCCGTCCTCGGACTCCAGTGACCGTGCTTCATCTTTCCTATCTCTTCTATCCCCTCATCTTGTCGTCGCTCGCTCTGGCTCACCACCTCACGTCTCTTCTTGTCTTCTCCTTCTTCGGCTTTCCTACATCTTTACTCCTATCCTTTTTATCCCTCCTCACCCCCTTCCCTCGTGAGCTACTGTGGCGGTGTCGCTCACTGAAGCAGACAATAACGGGGCTCACTTTTCTCTTCTTTTCCCTTTTCAAGAGTCACTTCGTGTAACTGCGGCAGCGCTGCGAGGTATCTTGCTTCCATGCAGTGATATAAGGGTCAAAAGCTTTAAATTTTGGAATGCGGTCATGTGCAAGCAGGCAGCAAGTGACAACATATGCAATCGAAGGACTACAATGGCACTATCAAATGTGATGTGCACCAGGAAGGTAGCACTATTGCAAGGCAGTGCTGACAGTGATCATTATTGGTGGTTGGATGAAATTCGAGTTTTTAGAAAACAGCTGCTGAGAACAAGTACTTTACAGAGCACTTACAAGGCTACGTGCATCAATTTCGCCCCACCGAGGTGGTTTAGTGGCTAAGGTACTCGGCTGCTAACCCGCAGGTCGCGGGTTCGCATCCCGGCTGCAACGGATGCATTTCCGATGGAGGCGGAAATGTTGTGGGCCCGTGTGCTCAGATTTGGGAGCACGTTGAAAAACCCCAGGTTGTCAAAATTTCCGGAGCCCTCCACTACGGTGTCTCTCATAATCATATGGCGGTTTTGGGACGTTAAACTCCACATATCTATCTATCTACGTGCATTATTTGTGCAGTGGTGGCGAATGGTTTTGATTGTCTTATCGAAAGCATCTGCAATGTTGATGCTGCCACTAAAGCTATTTTATTTGTTTATTATCTGCAGTAATTCCTCAATATTCCTTGTTTTTGCAGAACAAAGTGCCGCGGCCTGCTTATTGATCACAGCCAAGCTTCGCATTAGCATCGAGGAATAAAGTATGTACGGGCATGATACAATAAAGTATATTTGCAATCAAGGCATGCAGTTGAGCTGAGTTAATGCTGCCAAGCAGCTGCAAAATGTAGAAAGTCTTTAAAACTGCTGCTTAGAGTAGTTTGACTCAGTCTGGTTCAGTCCATGCATATAAATACAAGCCGCTAACACACATGCGTTCCATCAATAATTTATTGTACTTTAGAATACCTTACTGCATGTTGAAGACATGCTCCAGGTATGATTCGCAAGTTTCTCGTTTCAGTAAAAAGACTTCTGACATTGAGCCTGTTTTCAGCGTTGCATGACCATAATTTACAATAATTCTCAATATTTTATGAATGTTACGGGAGTGTGACTTGTAACGTCACTCTTGTGTTTTGCTTAACGTTATGCAAACATTCTCATCACATTTTAATAATGTTTACATCATGTTCAAGATAACGTTATCGTTATGCTTATTCAGAACGTTGGCAGAAAATTTAGTTTCGATGACATTAACAATATTGTTTCAACATTGAAGCTGAACGTAAAAGTAACATTATTATAACGTATTTGTGCTACTCTGGTAGTACAACTGTAATTGGCCTACTATCGCGATGAAAAGAGGTGTGAACAGTACTGGAAGCATGGCTTTCGACTTGGTCGAACTGCGTCATGCATTTACTGTCACTAGGCGAATCTGCATGTGCTTTCGGCTGGCGTCACCATAGCAATTTAGAATCTTGTTCTGGCTGGCACTTTTGCACCACGTGTGTGTTCCGAGTGCAGGACTGGCAATTGATATACATGCGGTGCATGAGCGTAAGTTGGAGGCAGATTCTAGCGCCCCGTTGACTCAGGCTTACAGCACAAATTCTGCCTTGTCACAGCCAAAGCACGCCGCAGTTTACGCTGTTCGCGTTTCTTTCAGTCGGATAATACGTACCTGACGAAGGTGCTTCCGCAGTCTGCAATGTACGTGCTGCAGACATTCCGGACTGTCGAGAAAGGTGCCCTCGATGTTTCACCCGGAATCAGCATAAATTTCCAGCACAGGAACAGCGCGAAACAAGATTACAGCCGCACTCGGGTTGTGAACTTTCGCGTTTCATTTTCAGAGCGTCTGCTCGCCTGGCAGTTGAGGGTGTTGCTTCGCCACGATTGTAACAGAGGGCGCCACGTGCTTTTCATAATGGCAGCAAGCACTCAGCTCACTGTGTTCTGGTGTATAGATGAGGCACGTTCAGTGAGCCTTCTCAACGAGGAGCAAAATGCTGTTCGGCACGTGAGGTATAAATAAACAAAATCACGGCATATGCACGGAGTGAATGATTAGCAGGGCGAAACGTGCGTCCGTGCACTCATTCGTCCATGCGTCTGTTGACTACTATTCAAGGAGGTTCTTTACTAGGTCTTCTGGAGTGGAAGTGCGCCCCAATAAGTGACACCGGTCGCCGCCGTATTGAAAAAGGAAATACTCGGAAGTAGACGACAAAGTGCGCTTCGTAGCTCCGCCCTCGCAGTCGCCTTTGGAGTTGGAGACTGTGACATGCTTTTGTAAAGCATTTAAAGATTTTACACGGCCATGGTGACTTCGTGCGTCGCTTATGGCTGCACAAATCGCATCAAGAAGACGCCTGGAATAATTTTTCACGAGTAAGTATTCTCGCTTCATTCGCTGACGATCACTTGTTTTTGCGCGTATTTTGTTAAATTAGAAACAATATCAAAGGTGCACATGCGCGTAATACATGCGTATAGATTTATGAAACGTAACTTAAAGCTTTAAATTCTCGCTGACACGACGTTGTCCCTGAGTTTTTAAGTTTATGGACAAAGGACTTTCGGTCTGTCGCTGCACGTATCAAACACTGAAACGAGTAGGGCGTCTGAATGCCCTTTGAATTCCAAGTTTTCTGGTGTTGTCTTACAATGCAAAACTGACGGCGTGCATGCATGTTTTTGTGACGAGTGAATATCAAATTTGGCGCATGTCTATTGAGGAGCGCTTGTCCCTGTCTTTCCGTCTGCATCTACGTTGTGCGCTTCCATTTCATAATTAGTCTATTGAGGAATTCGCAAATGTAGAGAACAATTCCACGCCGTGATTATCCGTGTTACAGGTTTTCGAAAGACAGTGCGCTGCATTCTGCCTGGGAACGTGCGGTTCGAAGAAATAGTTTGAGGGTTACGAACGGTGACTACCTCATTTTTGTTCACTCCGAAGAATGCAGCTTCGACAGAACGGGGCAGACAACCAGACTGCGGCCTAGCAGTGCAACTCCGATTTTTTTTTTTTTGCTTTCCGAGCACATCGGCAAAAACCTGTACGTTTTAACCTTCTTGATGTAGCTTCAATAGAATGTAGTCACAAAAATAAGCAATGCGTCTAAAACAAGATGAGACACCTTTGAAATCCGTTGTATCTTGCCGACGAAACCGAAACCAAAACACCGACAGACGAGAAAGAGACTGAGAGAGAGAAAGAGAGAAACTACTTTATTCACAGGATCTTGCGTGGGGTAGGTTACGGCCTCACAGGGCGCGGTCTATCTTCTAATGTTCATGTCTATGCAGTCCTGGAAACACTGGGCCAAGAACTCGAAAGTGGAACCTCACCCAACAGAGGATACTTGGGGTCCCACGCCTCGCGCTTGCGGGTCAAAATGAGTGAGTCGCGTTATACCAAACATCGAGCTGCCTCGTTTTTAGGCCCTGAAGGCTGCGCCTGCCATGACAAAACACGTCGCCAACAGAAGTTGATAAATATTATGCATAACTAACGTCACTGCAATCGTTCTTATAAACTATCACACTACAGCACGCATCAGATGAACGAACGCTTTGCCCGGGCCCACTCATATCATTTACTTCGTGTATATGCTGGCTGCTCTGAATGAAAGGACGACCGACTAAGTTAGGCTATAAATAGCTTCATTCCTAAAAGCAATGAAACCACGTTCTGCTACGCGCCGCAGCTGTGATTACGTCAGCGTGCCTGTTATAATTCTCTAAACGGCGTTACGATCTAAATCAGGGGTAGTTCCACAAAAGGAACAAGAAAGTGACACATTTATTTGCGTGTAACCCGTGAGCGTAGAATGCAGCATTTCGATATAGCTTGTGGATTGGGCTGTCACTTCGTATTAAATGTGGAGCACTTTATAGTCGCACCTACTCGCAAATTCGACTTCGGTGGCGCCGCCGGCACCACTCACTGCGCTGCGCTTACTGGCGTCTCGTGCCCGAGTTTTTTTTTTCTATCTGACGTACAGAAGGGCACACACCAGCATGACATTCCTGAAAAAATGAAATAAACAAAGGTGACGTCACTTTCTCTAACAGGAAAAAACTACAGCACTGACATAGCATTAATTGTATAATCCGTAACCAGTCGGCAACTTAATTATTAAATCACTACTAGTAAATAAAACATTCGTTTTCTCCTTCAAAAATTTCTTTTCTCTATGCAGAATGCCAGCGACGCATGCACGCAAAGTGACCATGCGAACGCTGCAGCATGAGTGCGTTGCGAAGCAATAACACCCACTGGAGATGAACGGTCTCTGAGCCGACCAAACTCGGCACTCAGCATCGGCAACTGTCTTGCTCTCTTCTCGCAACGTGCCGACGCCGTCAAGTCCGGCGCGACAGCCACGCTCTCAAACCATACAACGCTTGGCACTCACTCGCGAAGCTTCCCCAGTTTCTCTTTCCAACTACCTCCCGTCATGCCGGAGAAGCAGGAGACAGGGAGGCGGTCTAGACTATACGTCTAGACTGAACGTCACCGGCTCTGCGACGACCACGGGCTGGTTACAGGTGCGCTTTGGTCACTTATGATCGCCCATTCAGACTGTGAGTTCTACGATGTTCGGTGGATATGTTGAGAATGTAAGAACGAACATCGAAATCTCTTGCTTGATAAAGAAGAACGCCGCACGCGTTCAGAGTTCCGTGTATCTGGTATGAAACACTGCGCGTTACATCGCAGTGACAATTCACACTTTTTATTCTTCAGTAGTCTACCTCGACCAATACTTGGTTTTCTGAAAGAGGCCGTTCGGCCACATGTGCGACCCTTTGATTTGGATGCAGTAGAGATCACTGTAAATGAACAAGCTCCTGATATTGCCATTGTGCTACCAAAGTATAATCAAAATACAGATGACGAAAAAAGGAGGCGATGATAAGGCAAGCATTTTCCCTGTGAAGAACGCAGGGAGTAAATGTAGGGCAGCTAATCGTAGCCTTTCAGAATATTCCGGCAAAATTAGTTATCACATCGAAGAGGCATGATCAGCGTACTTAATTATCTAGAGCGTAAGTGGCACTTGGTTGACCACCTAAAAATATCGGTACGCGATAAAATCGTAAAACGATTTCTAACGATAGGAGGGCAATATGATTCAACGACAATAACTCGCCCAGTTTTCACCCACATACGCGTCTCCAGAAAGGGGGAATGCTAGAATGATTTTGACAAAGACGAAGTGATACATTTTTGCAGTGATCTATATCAAAAAATCACTAGTTTACAAGCTTTAATTCTCCAATTGGACCAAAGCAAAAGCAATCAGAGAAAAAAAAATACGTGTCTTCAGTGCAGCCAGAAGATTTGTCGGTGATTTTCGCTCACAAACGAGAGAAAAAAAAACAAATCTGCGCGTTCTGATTTATAATATATATATATATATATATATATATATATATATATATATATATATATATATATATATACTCAAATATTGAGATATAACAGAAAGTAATGCCAAAGAATGTACAGGGGAAGTTATTAGAACCAATGGAATGTAAATAAGAAGAAAGAAAAGTGGATGAAAAAATAACCAGCCGTGAGCAAGAATCGAACCTACGACCTTCGAATAACGCGTTCGATGCTGTGGTTACTCTGGTCACGGATGGTTATTTTTTCATCCACTTTTCTTTCTTCTTCCCTACTGAAACGTTCCGTATGAAATCTTACGGAAAATATATGGACTCCGTAACATTTCCTTATGCTACATACGGAAAAAATAAGGAGTTTTATGGAAATATACGGAAGTTGTATGGCACAGGGGAAGTTCTAATAACTTCCCCTGTACATTCCTTGGCATTACTGTCTGTTATATCTCATTAAAATTGTATTAAAACACGAAAAAATGAGCCCTCAGGTATACACTTCTTTCTTATATATATATATATATATGTGACGCTACAATGAATGGGCGACGTGGCGTGGCTCATACCCCATGTTTATTCCGTTCTGCACTTCTTCTTCCTCTGCCTCTACCAACCATCACTTCATACGTCACACGATTCCCCCTCCCCCTGAAAGAATGCATGCATTACGAACAAGAAAAAGTAAAGAAGAAGAGGTTGAAAAGTCACAAATGTCAAAATTCAGAATTGGTTCTATGCTTCAGAGGAGTTCCGTACACTTTCAAAGACTTCAGGAGCGAGTGCAGCAGTCCGGTTAACACAGGAGTTCTGGTGGGCGAGGCTGGTGGTTGCGTCCTGGATAACACAAAAATGCCTTGGACGTAGAGATAAGGGTAATCACAGCTGGCATTCTTGTGAAGAACGAACGAGGTTCGAACATCTTGCAGAATTGACAGTTCCCATATTTTAGGCATCGAGTTCCTCGTCGTGGGTCATACACAGGCCGGGCAAGCAGCTTGCGTGAGCGTTGATCGAGGTTGATTGGCCGCTGCCTGTGTTCCTGCCGGGTACAAAGGGTGCTTTTGTGGCTTTTGTGGCTTTTGGAGATTTTTCTATAGCGATGTCGCATATGTTTTAATCGAAGGCGCATTTTCAATCTCTGATGGAGAATGTATCCACAACGATGGGCCTTTTCGCAATGTTCTTTGAGCCTTAAGAGTGGTTTCGATGAAGTTTTCTTTCGTCGCTGACAATGCTGAAGTATACGTTGACGTTGTAGTTTCTTGGTTTCGTCGACTTGCGTGTGGTGTGACATTGATCGTGGTGTGCCAGCATTCTTAGCAAGCCCTCCGCAGGCTTCTACAACGCCAACCAATGCAGCTGTCTCTGGCGCAAGACAATGTGGGAGGTTTCGTGCACTTGAATCTTCTGTATTTATAAACCGCTCATTGTTGGTGGTTGCCTGAATAGCACTTGTGTCATCAGAAGTCACACCTGCGCTTTTGTTTTCAGTGTTGGCAGTGAGGTTGTATGCTGGATTGCCGTCACGTCGATCTTGTGATTGATGAACACTAGACGCTTCTGCAAAATACTTTTCTTCACAAGATGCTGATTGTGAGTGCTTCTGTCTTTTTGGAACTGCTGAGCTGAATACCAAGTCAGTTTGCGAAGTACGCATGTGCCACGAAGTATTGAATTCATCTGGGTCATCAACAGTGGATTGCATTCTTTTATGCAGCGGAGAGTTGATCACTGGCGATATTTGCTCGGGTGAGGAGCCAGGTGGAAGGTTGGCAAAGCGACCGCGTGGTCTTTCCGTGAGCATGTGGCTAACTTCACCTGACGGGAATGGTAAATTCATGCTGTGTGCTCGAATGCTTGAAGGCTGCTTATGACTGCGATGACTGAGTTCGAATGCACTGAAAGTGTGTGTTCTAATCGAATCTTCCTTATAGTCTTGAAACCAGATGATCATTTCTTCTTTTATCTTTTGCCAAGACTCGTCGTTGTCGAATATGTGGGTGAGGTAAAATTTAAAAGCCTCACCAGTGACGTAGTCGGTAAAGTTAGCGACCATCTCCCGTTCCGACCATGATGCAGCGGTAGCGTAGAGCTCGAACAGGTCGAACCAGTCCTGTACAGGTCCATCGTCCGCTGCTCCGGTGTACTTGGGGATGGGAAGGTCGGTCGATGATTCCGTCATGATGCTGTCGATGTGTACTGCTAGATGCTGGTTTGGTAGTTCACTTATGGTCAGGGTGTCTTGCGGAAAACCTTGTCGATGATGTGCGACTGATGAAGGGGCTGCCAGGTCTTCATCCTGTCGACTTGTGTGACGCTATGATGAATGGGCGACGTGGCGTGGCTCATACCCCATGTTTATTCCGTTCTGCACTTCTTCTTCCTCTGCCTCTACCAACCATCACTTCATACGTCACATATATATATGTATATATATATATATATATATATATATATATATATATATATATATATATATATATATATATATATATATATATATATATATATATATTGATACGAAGTATCACTACCAGGAAAAACAAGGGAAGCGCGCGTAGAGAAGGAAGACGACGTTGCCTCCACTGCGATCTCCCTGAGTGGGTACGAGCCATGGCGGTGGAGATCATCATCATTATACTGTGATCGCGGACTCAGGGCCCATTAAAAACGCCCATTAAGTTACCTTACCTGGTGTAATATTCCTCCTGTCTCATACGAAGCCCTCTGGCGAGTCATTCTTGCATATTTCGTGTAAACGGCTTCAGGCGCGCAACATGCGTCACCTCTGTCTTGCATGAACGCCGGCCACTAGTGGTGGCACGTGCGAATTCATAGTTGACCTCGCTGAGACGATGGAGTATCACGAAAGGACCGGCTTCGCTGGAACTCGTGGCTGGGATGGCTACGTGGCTCATCGGAGATCGGCTCAACGTCGAGCGGCAGGATCCTATTAGCTAAAATTTGGTTTGCTTTTCATTCCTCGTATTTCTTGCTAGTTTCTCTCAACTGAAACGCTGTCGCAGCCCTATGGAGGTCAGGCATGCCAGAATATTCTGATGTCTTTCTCATCACCTAGCCAAGGGCACTCCCCTTGGCTGGCCTCACTACCGGTCAAGGATTGGCCGCTCGACACCTTGCTACGCAGTGGAGATAGCTACGTCCCTGTGGCTCTGGTTCCTACAAATGGGGGTACCTTTCCAATGAAGAATCCGAAGGTGATACAAGTGGAGCTTCAGAAAGCCTCGTCGCTTTTCCAGAAGATTACTGAGGTCCGCCAGTTCGGCCGAGGGGGTATCCTGTGCTGCTCTGCAGATCAGGCTTGCGTGCGAGAGCTTCTGAATTGCTCTGAATTTGCTGCACAGCCGGTGAGCCCATTTATTCCAGCTCATCTTGCATGTACGAGTGGCATAGTCTCTGGGGTAGATACGAGTCTCGCACCTAAAGAAATTCTGGACTTATTTGCAGTACCTGGGGCAGTTTCAGTCTAACGATGCACCCGAACGACTGATAAAACAAAATCTCCTATTGAATCAGTTATAGTAACTTTTGCAGGAAGAGTCAGACCAACAAAAATTAAGGCATGGCGACTATTCTACGAAGTAGAACCGCTTTCCCCGAAACGTTTGCAGTGCTCAAAATGTTGGCGATTCGGCCTTAGCATGAAAGGATGCAGATACGAGTCTGGCACCTCAAGAAATTCTTGACTTATTTGCTGTAGCTGGGGCAGTTTCCCTCTATCGATGCACCCGAAGGACTGATAAAACAAAATCGCCCACTGAATCAGTTATAGTAACTTTTGCAGGAAGAGTTAGGCCAACGAAATTAAGGCATGGCCACTAATCAACAAAGTAGAACCACTTTCCCTGAAACCTTTGCAGTGCTCAAAATGTTGGCAATTCGGCCACAGCATGAAAGGATGCAGATCACAGGCTAAATGTCGTCTGTGCGGAGAGAGTCATGACAGCTGCGATTGCAAATCTGATGACCAGAAGTGCTGCTTGTGTAATGGAGCACACCCTGCAGACTCTGCTGAATGTGGCGCAAAAAAAGAGAAATGGGTGTTCTAGAAATCATAGAACGCAGGCGTTGCTCTAGGAGGGAGGCAGTAGCAGAAATGCATGAAAGATCGAAAGGTTACGCAGGCATAACACCCCGGCACACAGCTGCAATGGATGCATTGCTCGCAAAGTCGATAACTGAGGCTATTGAAAAGTCTACTGAAAAGGCAATGCAGCGTCTGGCAGCTACTCTTTTTGAAGCCTTGTCTGATATGTTAACACAACAGCTGACACGAATCATTGGTACAGTTTCTGTGCAAAATCGGGATTCACACGCTCTGTTGATTTCAAGGAGTAGAGAGCAGGAAAATCAGACAGTTAATCATAGATCTATCTCTCCGAAAGCAGGACCTTAGAAAAATAGAGTTCAGGCTAAGTGAGAACCTGTGACAGATGATTCAGAAGACTTTACAGATATGGACACAGAATCCCTAAGAACTTTGAAACGTAACAGATCTCCCCCTTCTAAAAAGTCTTTTCAGAACCCAAAATCCAAGAAATACTTGTCAAAGAAGGACTTCTTTGAGAACCTTTCAAAAAATAATTTCTTGAAAAAGATATTCTGGATCAGGCAGTTTCTTCTGCCGGTATAGCATCAAAATAGGTTCCCTAAAAATTCTGCAGTGGAACTGCCGGTCTGCTTGCTCGGCAACTACAGATTCACAATAGAATTCTTCGCAAATTTCTCCCGACATAATTGCCATTCAGGAAACCTGGCTTGCTAACGGCAAAAATTTCAATAAAAAATTATCGATTAATCTGGCTGGATCGGCCAAGTAGAGGTGGTGGTCCGGCTTTCTTAATATCAACTAAATTTAGTCACAGAGCCAAGATATCATATCAGTGTATGAATACGAATTACGAAATTCTGGTGTTTGACATAACACTACCAGGCTGCTCGCCTTTCTATTTTGCAAATGTATACTTTCCTGCAGCAGTTCAAGACACGAGATGCCTCGATATTATGGTAGCTTCATGCAGAAAAGAAACAGTACTGTGTGGTGATTTCAATTCACACCATGTGTCTTGGGGCTTCAAATCTGATGTATGCGGAAGACGTTTATGGGAACGGACGCTTGATAATAACTTTTCCTGGTTGAACTCACACGTTGCTACATTTGTAAGAGGTAACACTTGTAGTGTTCCTACTTAAAATAACGGAACAGCATTAAAGCTTCAGTATGGAACTGGCGTCCATCTTAATCTGCTTTATTTTTCACTTCCTCCTCCTTTGCTTTCCTGCCGCGGCTCTCGTGCTTCTTCATCTTCTGTCCAAAGGCTCATACCGCGGGAAAGCGGGAAAAGAAAGCGGGAAGGGTGAAGCGGTATGAGCCTTTGGACAGAAGATGAAGAAGCACGAGAGCCGCGGCAGGAAAGCAAAGGAGGAGGAAGTGAAAAATAAAGCAGATTAAGATGGACGCCAGTTCCATACTGAAGCTTTAATGCTGTTCCGTTATTTTAAGTAGGAACACTACATTATTTTGGCGCAGTCGGCGGGATCGAAGCCATCATGTGGGTGACGTTCTTCATAGACGAGACCTCCGAGGAGATCATCTTTTCGAAGTACCAAGTTCAAGACGAAGCAGCGGTAGACCTACCTCGTGAGCTCAGCTCGGAAGAACTCGTGAACCTGGTTGTGGAAAAGGCAGCCGTAGACACTACTGAACTACGACGGAAAGGTGCTGTGAAAGTGAACTTGCGTGTGGCAACCTTCAACGACCTAGTTCTTGAACCAGTGCGTCGACAACACTCAGGATCACGATCTTCGACGGAAGAGGTGAGCCTCGTTTTAAAAGCTTTTCAGCTGCAACAGGAACAGATGGTTCAACAAAACCAAATAATGACATCTCTTATAAGCTCTCTGAATGCTGAGAGACCGACACCTAAATTCGTAGAACCTGATGCTTTCGACGGTGTGTCTTCAAATCCAGAAAGTTGGCTTGATTTCTACGAATATGCCGCTGGAAAAAACAAGTGGCTCTCTGATGAGGCTAAAATCACCAACATGCGCGTTTACTTGAGAGGTGTTGCGCGAAAGTGGTATGAAACATGCATTCTGGAAGACAGTGACGACTCTTGGAGCCAGTGGAGGAAAAAGTTTTTGACTGCATTCCGAAGCAATCCAGTAGAAAGATGGAACACGGCGCTTAATTTCAAGTCTGAGCAAAGTTGCCTTGTCGAGTACTTCTTTGAGAAACGCCGTCTTTTAAAGCTGGCGGAGCCTTTGCTTCCATCTACGGCCGTAGTTGCCTTAATAATGCATGGATTGCACACTAACGTGTTGAAGCAAGTGCAAATACTGTCACCAAAGACTCTAGATGACCTCCTCGCGTGTCTTCAGAACATACCATCAGCTTCGGAAACAAGCATAACCGCCGAGTCAAGCAGCTGTTTCAGTCGGAGTAAAGCGGACTGGTCAAGCCGCGCTCAGCGAGAACCGAGCCACCTCGCTACTCGCACAGATAACTTGCCCTGGCGTGTTCCAAGATGTCGAGTGAATAATCTCGACACTGAAGCTCAGGAGTATTCGACAGAAAAAAACTAATAAACGAGGGTGATCAGTCCCACCCGATGACTCCAAATGAGACTGTTTATTTAAGTTGCTCTAGCCTACTTCACATTCCCGTCAAAGTAGGAAACAAACATATGATGGCTCTGGTAGACAGCGGTGCTTCTGTGTCCATCATAAATGCCAAGCTGGTGGATGCAAATCGCTTGCATAGTGGAAGAATCCTACGAGTACAAGGCTATGATGGAAAAGTAACGTTGCATGATCAGTGGGCCTTTGTAAACATCGAGTTCCAGGGTCAGCAAATAGAGAGCGAAGTGTTGGTGATAGAGGGGGTAACGTACGACTTTTTGCTATCAAGACCAGATATAAAGAAACTAAAGATCAACGTGTACTGGGACGATGTGGTTCTAGTCGAAGGAGTAGCAAGGAACGAGACAAATCAGGGTAGACAAGATAATCTACGAGTTGTCAAGTGCGCGGAGGATATCGCAACGACCTACCCTGAACTTGTATGCATAGGAAGCTATCCTCAGGCGATGAAGTCCCACAAGGTTCCTTTCGAACTCGCTGATAAGACCGTCATCCGAAAAGCACCTTACAATATGTCAAGAGAGCGAAAGATGTGGCTCAAGAAAGAGTTGCAGGAGATGCTAGATGCTGATATCATACGACCTTCGGTATCACCCTTCGCTTCTCCCATAACGATCGCACCGAAAGAAGACGGAACCTTCAGATTATGCACCGACTACAGGGTTCTCAATCGTCAGACAGAACTCATACCATTTCCTATGCCGAAGATCGACACAATTATAGATGAGACCGGGGGTTGCCGACATTTTTCCCGCATCGATTTATGCAAAGGTTTCTGGCAGATCCCACTAACCGAAGAAACAAAAATGTACACCGCTTTTATCACGCCATTCGATCTCTACGAATACAACCGGCTTCCTTTCGGTTGGAAAAACTCGCCAGCGTGGTTCCAGAAGATCATGAACGAAGTCCTAAAGCCATTCCTTGGTGTTTTTTGTAATGTGTACATAGACGACATTATAGTCTTCTCCAAAACAGAGGCTGAGCATCAGGACCATCTGTCTCAGGTGTTAAACGCCTTGAGCTTGGCACATCTCAAGGTTAATTTTAAGAAGAGTGCATTCTTTCAACAAAAAGTTGTGTTTCTTGGAAGAGTCTTTGATGGGAACACCAAAAGCACAAAACAAGAGTCCGTCGAGAAGATCTCCCAGTTGAAGAAACCATATGACGTCCATTCACTGCGTGTGTTTTTGGGATTGGCAGGACATTTCCGATCTTTCATAAAGGACTTTGCTGTCAAAACTAGATGCCTCACGCGCTTAACGCAGAAAGAAGTTCCCTTTGAATGGAGTGACGAATGTGAGAGAGTCTACCGTGACTTGGTGCACAGAATTTCTTCTGACCCAGTTCTGCGTATACCAGACTTCACTTTACCCTTTGAATTGAACACTGACGCCTCACATTATGGGACTGGTGCAGTGTTGTATCAAAAATGTATTGAAGCATCTGGCCGAGAAAAGCGACACGTAGTAGGTTACTACAGTTACACTTTCAAGCCGTCTGAAACAAACTACACTACTACAGAAAAGGAAGCACTGGCGGTTCTGAAGGCCGTTGACTACTTCCGCACGTACCTGGAAGGTACGAAGTTCACTTTGTTCACCGATCACCAGGCACTCACTCATCTCTTGAATATGACCCAAACTAAAGGGCGTATCGCCAGATGGGTGAATTACTTGCAGCAATTTGACTTCACCATCTCGCACCGACCAGGACCGCTTTTAACCGATGCAGATGCTCTATCAAGATTGATGGTACAAAACAACACAGAAAAATCTGAAGAAATCAATGAAGTGAAGCTGTGGGAAGGCTCAGAACAACTGGTTTTTACTGAAGGTCGGTATCAAGTCCCACCAACTCTTGTTTCCAAAGTGCTTTACTTGTACCACGATAGCCCAGAATCTGGAGGACACGACGGCTTTTGGCGTACCTACAACAAGTTGGTCAAGAGGTTTACGTGGCCTCACATGAAGAAAGACGTCAGTCAGTACGTTCGTTCATGCCATGTGTGTCAAGTACACAAAGTCAAGTATAAACAGCCTACGGACACCATGATACTACCTTGCCACTCGAACGTGCCTTTTGAAGTAGTTCACCTGGATTTCGCCGAACTTAACAAGAAACGGGAAGGAGTCAGAAAAACGCAAGCCTTTCTGCTGGCCATAGATGAATGCACCAGGATGGTCGCGGCACGAGCAGGAAAAGAAGATGCAAATAGCGTCATAACCCTTCTCGAAAGAGACATGTTTAGAACTACGCGGACAATCGTATGCGATAACGGCCCCGCGTTCAAGAGTGAAAAGCTAGTAAGATGGGCTCGAGATCACAATGTATCGATCAAGTTCTGTGCGCCATACCATCCTGCGGCGAATGGGCTTGCAGAACGTGCCATACGGGACGTGAAACAATACATCAAGATGTACGATAATTTTCCTGGGGGATGGAAATGTTCTTTAGAAGCAGCCGTAAAACATCATAACCGATCCTACACAAGTGGCTTGGGGTGCAGTCCACAGTACGCTTCTACAGGAGAGACCCCTATTCTGCAGGCAGATCGTGAGTTGGGACTCTTGGAAAACCTCAAGATTGTCGAGGAGAGGCAACAAAAATCACAGGAGGAGATGTACCGAAAACGAATGAAAAAGAATTTCGACAAGAGGCATCGAGCAGACATGCCAAACATTCAAGTCACCGACCTCGTACTAGTGAGAAAAGGAATAAGAGATTCCAGTGCAAAATTTTATGGGCCTTACTCTGTGACCAAGACAGCCACCCAGAACGGAATTTTGAAGACTGTCTGGTACACTGGTGAACGTGGATCTGTTGAATGTGCTTCAATTGGGAATGTCTTCAAGTATTACCCCAGGAGGGGTAATTAAAAGAAAGCGGGAAGGGTGAAGCGGTATGAGCCTTTGGACAGAAGATGAAGAAGCACGAGAGCCGCGGCAGGAAAGCAAAGGAGGAGGAAGTGAAAAATAAAGCAGATTAAGATGGACGCCAGTTCCATACTGAAGCTTTAATGCTGTTCCGTTATTTTAAGTAGGAACACTACAACACTAAATCGACTATTGATATAACATTTTTAGCTCCATTTTAAGCATATCCTCGTAAAATATATTAGATTGTGCTACAAACAGCGACCACCTTCCCATTACTTTTGAAATTAAGTTCCCGGGGTTTAGTTTGGCAGGGAAAGTTGGCACATTGGTAAATTATGGTAAATTACAAAAATATTTAAAATCTACGTTAACTTTTCGCGAGGAAATGCAGGAAGACCTTAGGGCTATGAGTCTAGGTGCGGTGTTGAAACGATCATTAAAAAGTCAACATTTACTGTAAACTCGAACACAGCGGGATCTTTCAGCCCGTGGTGGAATCTAGAATGTGTCAGGGGGTACAGAAAGCGAAAAGCGGCTTGGAAAAAGCTGTTAATTAACCAATGCCCCCAAAATTTGAGTGATTATAAATTCATGGCCACTGATATTAAGCGTCTAGTGCGCAAAGCAAAAGAAGGTTATAATATACATAAATTTAATTACCTGTCCAAGTCTAAAAATAGGAAAATGCTTTTCAGGTTTTTACGTGCGAGAAAAATGATTCCACAGGCAGAAAGCAGCCATTCCACCAATATTTCTCCTCGCGAACTTTCTGATTTCATAGAAAATATTTCTAAAGGCTTGCAAACTAGGTTTACGACAATTATGCCAAAGTCCATGGTGAAGTTAAGGATGGATTGTGATTTCCAGAAGATATCTTTAGCTGAACTGGCGGATGTGATGAAGAGCTCACCGCCCGCTGATCCTGGACCTGATGGGTTGACCTCTACAATGATTAAAGTGCTATACGAAATATACCCACAATAAATCCGTAATATAGTTAATTATTCACTGACAACTTCTTGCATTCCGGCAGATTGCAAGCTTTCCAAAATAATTCCGATACTTTAGAAACAGGGAATGGAACTTACACTGGATAACATAAGGACTATTTCATTGACATCTAACCCAGTGAAGCTGGTAGAGAGAGTCCTAAATGTCCGCATAATAAAATACATCAATGAACATACAATAAACCCCAGACAAATTAGCTTTAGATCGGGATACTCCATTTGGTGTGCACATGTGGATTTGGAAAGTCGCATACAGCTGGCTCGGCATCGCCGCAAATACTGTGCACTAGTCACTCTAGACTTAGCTAAAGCGTGCGACAAAGTGGAGTATCCTATCCTAATCCAGCAGATGCAAGACTATCACTTTCCAAAATATATAACAGCATAGATTACAGAATTTGTGAAAGACAGAGAATTTTATTGCTTCCTAGATGGATGCTCTTCTAAAAGATATAAGCAAACACGAGGTGTACCTCAGGGCTCAGTATTATCCCCGGTGTTATTCAAGATATTACTAAGTTCCATTCCAACTCATCCGGATATCCAAATTTACGTATATGCAGATGATATTGCTTTCTTCGCAACAAACAGTGATCTGCACTCATTGTATCAGGCATTGCAGAATTACATGAACATGCTAGAAGGATGGCTTGACAATATCCATATGTCATTGAACGTCAAAAAAGTGCGCTTCTGCCATTCTCTTTTAAGGATCGTGTCAACATTTCTCTGATGTATCCTACCGAGCTCATTCCCCAGGTCGACTTCCTGAAATACCTATGGGCATCGTATATAATAGGACGCTAAATTGTAAAAGCCATATAGACGAGGTTGGCTGTAAAGCGTCACGCGCCTTGGGGTGGTTATGCAAATTGGGAAACAGAAAAATAGGATTGCGTAGGAGTTCATTGATAATGATTTACAAGATGTATGTGTGGCCTATTATGGAATACGGGTGCGTATTATTCTCAGGCAGCGCAGCTTACAAGATGAGACAATTAATATTATTAGAAAGAAAAGCTTTGCGCTTGTGTCTTGGACTCCCCAAACTTGTGGCAAATAATGTTTTGTACGAGGAAGCGCGCCTTCCACCTTTGTTAACTCGGTTTAAAATTCTTACAGTTCAAACTTTCCTAAAAATATACAATTCGCCTCTGCGACAAGCTTCTTACGTTTTCATTCAAGAACCAACCGCATTCTTTGGAACACAATGGTCTAGACTACACTCCCCTCAGATTAGGTTTGTCCAAGCGCTGCTAGAGCCTCTCAATGTAAATATTTATCAGATTGGCATAACGAAGACGCCTAATTCAAAACTTGAAATTAAATTTGATTATATTTCCCATCTAATGCGAAACAACTGCCCCTTCAATACTTCATTTTCATTTTTCCTTTTATTATACTGTCAGCCCCATTTGGGCTATAACAGGAGTGGAAAAACCAATATACATACAAAAAATAGGTACTTCCTATACAACGTCTATTACACATAACAATAAATGACAAGAAGTAGCCAAAGCACTCTGCTCCTGAGGACATAAAATAAGCAAAATATAAACTATACATCTTTATACACGACATCCTTTAGGGCCTTCAAGAAAGAAGGTACACATTCCAATAAGACAGTGGAATTCGGCAGCCTGTTCCACTCACTGATCGTCCGCGGAAAGAAACTGAACTTGAAACAATCGTTGTGTGATCTGGGAGTGGGGATGTACATGTTATGCCGGTGCCTTGACGTTTCCCCAGTTTTTATATACATATACTTCGATTTGTCTATTTTTACTTGTGCTTTGATGATTAAAAAGAGTAATTTAGGTCTTTCATACTCCGTCCTTTGTTCTAGTGGTTCAAGGTGGGGCAGCTTGCAAAGCTGAGTTGGGGAGTGGCAGCGCTGGAATTTGTTAAATATGAAACGTGACGCCAATCTTTGTATTCTATCTAGCTTAGTGCGATTACTTGTTGTGTACGGATCCCATACCACCTTTGCGTACTCCATATTTGGCATAATTTAAATATTCAGTTAAAAGATTACTTGACTCATCTGTCCATAAACAACATTATTGCGATGGATGCATCCGTATTGAATGAAAAGGCTGGAGTAGGCATCTTCTGTACTTCTCTCGACTGGTCTTTCTCAGTTCTATTACCAGATTACACCCCTATATTCATCGCTGAATTATTTGCTATAATTCTTGCGCTTCGTAAACTTCCAGCAAGCTAATCAGAAGCAGTCATACTTACCGATTCTCTCTCAGTATGCACTGCACTATCTACAGCAAAAAATGACATTATTGAGTATGATTAGCAGTTTATTACCAGCAAACCTGAAAAAAATTCACTTGCTATGGATACCTGGCCAGTGCGGGATTTATCCAAATGAGATGGCAGACTCGTTAGCAAAAGCATCGTTAAGTGGACCACTCTTACCTATTTTACCTGATTTCGCCTACGTAACAGCACTCAGATATATAAATGCTTGTTTGCACAAGGAAATAGAAAACTTATCATTGGATAAAGTCAGAGACTTCGTACATCTAAGATATTGCTGGAACAAACAGTGGTGTGTATCCTGGCAGTTAGAAATTACAATCACCAGATTACGATGCAGAATTCCGTATCTGAATTACTACCTACATAAAGCTGGACTAACAGCCTCTCCGTTGTGTCTTTTTTGCAAGGAATCGGAATCAATAGATCATTTCCTTTTATATAGTGAACGATACGCTTATCAAAGGAAAAGATACCTGGTCGAACCAATTGAGAAGCTAGGTTTAAAAATAAACGTGGAACTAATTTTATCTTTCTGAGGGATTACATTAGGCTATAGCTACAGGGAGGTTTTCTCTGCTGTGTGCGAGTACATGATGGCAACAAAAAGATTACCCTGTTAGTCTATTGTTATTATTTACGGTTACGAGACTACCTGAATGCCTGAATTAGCACACTTGATGATCCTGCCGCCCGGTTCTTGGCAGATCCCCCTTCAGCTTTGCTGGCACGTGCCAGCAAAGCTGAAGGTTCATCATCATCATCATCACGACTGGCGTAGTGTGCCAGTAGCTTTTGGCTCAAGCCACGTCTGCGTATTGGGGTCTACGCCCACACTAGATTACCGGGGGCATAGGTTACATGCCTGTGTTGACTCGTAGCGAGTTTTAGAGGACGCTTGCGCTGCCAGTGTACGTAAGCAGGCAAGTCGACGTGTCTCTTCCGCACGACACAATGTGTCCGCAATTGTTAAATCGTCATGGATGACAAAAAGAAAGATAGTGTCCAGCGTATGTCGACGTGAGCAAGCGTAGAGCAGATATAGAGGGCAGTAGCCTGTCGTCACGTGCTTCGACGTGTTGAAAGCGTGCGTGACGAATGGTAATACTTCATCCCAGGTTTTGTAATCGGAGGTGACGTACATTGACAACATGTTGATCAACGTTCGGTTTGTGCGCTCGGTGAAGCCGTTAGTTTGTGGATGATACGCAGTTGAGTGTCGGAACTTGGAGGCACACAAACAAAGTAATGATTCGACAATATCAGCGGTAAATTGTCGTCCACGGTCACTTATTATGACGCGAGGAGGTCCGTGTCGGAGGATGACTGAATGCAATAGGAACTCCGAAACCTGTACTGCCGTGGCGGAGCATAAGGCAGCCGTCTCGCGGTACCGCGTCAGGTAGTCGGCGCATACAATTATCCACCGGTTACCTTTTGAGGAGCGTAGAAATGGTCCCATCAGATCAATGCCGACATTTTCAAAAGGGGGAACCAGGAGGCTTTACAGGTTGCAGGTGACCAACTGGACCCGAGCAGGGCCGCTTGTGGCTCTGGCACGGCGTACAGCTGGCCACGTGGTTCTGAATTGTTTTGCTCATTTTCGGCCAATAGAACCGCTCTTTCGTGTGACTAACTGTTCGTGCGGTGCCTAGATGGCCACAGGCGGGGTCATCATGCGTGAGACGCAGAACAGACGTTTGGAGGGACGCAGGAACAATCAGAAGAAAGCGGGCGCCCGTTGTGGACAAGTTTCTCTGGTAAAGAAGACCATTTTGGACGCATAATTGCCCTTCGCTCAATGAATTTCTCGCTCCAGAGAAGAGAGCTTTCAAGCTTGGGTCATTACGCTGCTCAGCAGCGAAAGGTACGGCATCGGGAAAGCCAAACAATAGAGAAGCGATAAGGTGGTCAAAGTTATCGGCTTCACAATCTGTCGATGGTAGCGGCATTCTGGAGAGGCAATCCACATCAGCGTGTAGACGGCCAGTCTTGTATGAAATGGTTAAGACATGTTCTTGCAAACGAATGGTCCATCGTGCGAGCCGGCCGGATGGGTCACGAAGGTTGACCAGCCAACACAGGGAATGGTGATCTGTGACGATAGTGAACGGGCGACCATAGATGTATGAGCGAAACCGTTGCACGGCAAAGACTACCGCTAGGCATTCCTGTTCGGTCACTGTGTAGTTGCGTTCAGGCTTGCTTAAAGAACGACTTGCGTACGCCACAACGTGTTCCTTCTTGCCAGAACGCTGAACGAGAACGGCACCGATACCGATTCCACTTGCGTCTGTGTGAATTTACGTGGGCGACGAAGGATTGAAGTGCCAAAGTATTGGCTGCGAAGTTAACAAACACTTCAGCTTGTGAAAAGCGACATCACACTCGGAGGTCCACTGGAACGGGCTGTTCTTGCGTAGAAGGCTCGTCAGGGGGTGAACGACAGCCGCAAACTTAGGGACGAACCGGCGGAAATACGAGCAGAGCCCGATGAAGCTACCCAGTTTTTTCACAGATTTAGGACGCTCGAACGATTCAACGGCCGCTGTCTTTTGTGGGTCAGGTCTAATGCCATGTTTGTCGACGAGATGCCCTAACACCAATGTCTTGTTGCACGCCAAAGTGGCACATTTTTTAATTCAATACAAGGCCAGCTTTTTCAATGCAGCTGAGCACGAGGCCTAGGCAAGTGTTGTGCTCCTCAAACGTACGTCCGAAAATTATGACATCATCAAGGTAAAACATGCATATATGTCACTTCAAACCACGCAATATAGAGTCCACAAATTTTTCGAATGTCGTAGGAGCATTACATAATCCAAATGGCATAACGTTGAACTAGTAAAGTCCGTCGCTCGCAACGAATGCAGTCTTTTCTTTGTCAGCTGCGTGCATCGGAATTTGCCAGTAACCTGATCTCAGGTCGAGAGATGCAAAGTAGGACGCGGAATGCAGGCAGTCTAGAGTGTCATCGATGCGCGGCAGTGGATAGACGTCTTTATTGGTAACAGAATTGAGTCGCCGGTACTCAACGCAAAATCTCTACGTACCATCCTTCTTCCTCACTAGAATGACGGGAACAGCCCACGGGCTTGCCAATTCCTGTATTATTCCATTTTCCAGCATTTCTTCGGCTTGCTCGTTGATGATCTTGCACTCCGATGGTGCTACTCGGTAAGATTTCTGCCTAATGGGATGCGCTGACTCAGTGTGGATCTGATGACGTATCCGAGACGCTGGAATTAAGGGCCTTTGGCTGTTTTTAGAAAAAATCGAACACTTTTGAGTGCTTAGAACGTCGAGCAGTGTATGACGTTCGCTTTGGTCAAGTGACTTGCTCACCATTTGTAGCAATCGGGCATCTTCTGAACCTTCTAAGCCTAGATGTTCATTTTGGCCTGTAGCATAAACAAGCGCAACCATCGTCGTACATGATTCGAATCTAACTACAGCAGGTTTCATGCCACCTGGCAGAATTGAAGGCTCCATGGAACTGTTCATTGTCCACACACCTGCCCGTCCATCAACGACTGACACTATAAAATGGGGAATGAGAATGTTATTTTTCAGGCATGTCAAGAGAATTGGTTCGAGCGTGGCGTCAAAGGTGCCACAGTTGTTGCTGGAACATATCACGGGAACACACACAGCAGAAAATGCAGGAACGACTGTATCCACGGAGACAAAAAAGATGCATTCCCACGGACAGGAATTTTCTGAGAGCGCCGTTGGGAAAGTAGCGTGTATAGAAAGATGCCCGCTTCTGCAGTCTATAGTCGCCCCACACTCACACAAGAAGTCAATACCCAAGATAACTTCATGTGTAGACCGCGGAATAACCGCAAACTCTGTGCAAAACACCTTGCCACACAGCGAGACGTCCACAGTACAATATCCCACCGGACACAACATGTCACCACTTAAACCACGAAATGTCACCCCACGGTTCAGGAAAAACATCACTTTTGGTTCTAGCAGGTTCTTAAAATTTACACTCATCACCGAGACTGTCGCGCCTGTATCCACAAGTGCCATAATAGCCGCTCCATCGACAACTACATGAGCTTTGTGCTTCAACATAAACGCTGACGGGGGTATATCTGTAGATAGCACCTGTGATCTCGCGGCCTCACCCCCACTGGCCGCACCGACTAGTTTTCCGGCGGCGGTGTACGTGCGCGTCGCCGTGCCGACGGCGATCGTGGAGCACGCGGAGCTGGTGGTGGCGTCAAACTTCGATCAGAGGCCGGCGATGGGTAGCGTGACCCAGTAGGTGCGCGTGGTTTCCGTGACGTGGAGAGCGGATGGTCGAAAGGTTGGCGAGACATGTGCCAAGACTTTCGCTGATATGGGCGGTGGTCACAAAAACGTGCGATGTGACCCGGGACGCCACAGTTGTAGCATGCCGGAATTGGTCGAGGGGCACGTGGCTGCTAAGAGTAGCGACTTCTCTCGGAAGGCACGGGATAGTGGTGCCGTCCTTCATGGGCACTGTAGGGACGCGATGTTGGGTAAACAGGCGGGCGAAAACTTTGTTCGTAGTTGAGAGTTGGATGACGGGGGAATTCAGCCTGCCATGTTCCTTGATATTCATAATCGTCTGCTGCGTTGATCGATGGTTGCCATGGTGGAAGAGAAACAGGAGTCCGCACACGTTCTGGTTCGTTTAGGTACACATCCTGAAAATCGCTGGGGCGATGATAGCTCTGCTGACATCGAAGCAGCTCTTCTCTGACGATCTGCCATATGGTGAAAGCAAGGTCGTTAGGCGGCACTGTTTCAACACTAGCCACAGTGGGGACGTTGGACAGGCGGCCGAATTTCGGAGAAATTCGTACCATCTTGAGGGATTCAAAGGTACGACAGTGCTTCATCACGTCGGACACGAAGTTCAAGCAGTCTTTCCCAATTAAGAAATTGTACACGTCTTCGGCTATAACCTTGAGATGGTGTCCAACCTCTGCCTTCTTCTTTGCCTTCTTCGCAAGGACCGTATAGACAGGCGAGGCGGGGGCGTGGCTATTGCAATCAGCAAAGATATTTCTTGTAATGCGCTTAGCATTCAGACTGACCTCGAAATTATATGGCTTCTTTGCCATGCCACTCCTGAAACTGTTTTAATTGGTGCCTGTTAGAGACCTCCCCACAGCACTCCCGACTTTGCTAATAAACTTAACGACACGTTAAATGATTTAACTACTGCATACCCTAATGCCCGCATTCTTCTTTTTGGGGAGTTCAATCATCCTCTCATTGACTAGGTAAACCAAATTACTTTGACGCCAGGAGAACCCGAAGCGCACGACTTTCTTGATGTGTGCCGTAACTATAACTTAACCCAACTTGTAACTAAACCAACTCGCGTAACTCAAACGTTCGCCAATACCCTTGACCTAATACTAACAGATCACCCTGACAGCCTTTCGTCCATTTCATATCTCCCAGAAATTAGCGATCACAAGGCAGTTCATGCTGAGTTTACGTTCAAACCAGTGTCTCGTCAGAAAAGTAAAAAAAATATACGTCTTTATGACAAAGGAAATTACACAGCTATCATTGATGAACTCCGCTCTTTCTTTCCATCTTTCGAATCATTCTTCCAAAATAGATCAGTGCAAGATTGCTGGAAATTATTTGCGGACAAAGTGGATTATCTTGTGAGCAAACATATACGCACATTCAATTCCCAGACCGACACTCAAAAGTCCTGGTTCACCAAAACATTAAAACGCCTAGAAAACAAAAAGAAACGCCTCTTTCGTTCAGCCAAACAGAAGGGAAGCCAGTGCGCATGGGAAAAATACTATATAGCCGAACATGACTACCTAGGAAAGATATGCGAAGCAAAACACTCTTTCTATAAGTATAACTTGCCGACCATTCTAAAAAGTGATCCACGCAAGTTTTTTGAAATAATCAACCCTCACCCCACGCAGCCTACTAATTTCACCGACGATTCCGGCAGACCTGTAAGTGACGTTGATTGCGCAAACATCTTTAATAGCGCATTTGGATCAGTGTTCACAAAAGAAACAGACCTTTCATTTTACATGCCGACTTCCACTATCGAACTCTTGATGCCACCCATCACATTTTCCGTGTCTGGTATAATATCTATAATTAACAACCTAAAGCTGTCGTCCTCCGCGGCTGTAGACAATATTAACTCCAAGTTCCTTAAAGACACTGTAGATGTCTGTGCCGAATATTTATGTTTATTGTTTTCGCAGTCACTTGCCACAGGCCAACTGCCCGACGATTGGAAAAAAGGGAAGGTCATTCCAGTCTTCAAAGCTGGTAATAAAAACTCGCCTCTAAATTATCGTCCCATCTCATTATTTAACTTCAGTGCCTTGCAAAATAATGGAACACGTCATAGTCACTCGCATTATCAGTTTTCTTGACAAGGTTAATTTTTTTCATCCTGCACAACATGGCTTCCGAAAAGGGTTTTCATGCGAAACTCAACTAGCACTTTTTGTTCATGACCTTCATTCAAATCTTGATAATAACCTTCAAACCGACGCCATATTTCTAGATTTCACCAAAGCATTTGATAAGGTACCTCATAAACGCATGTTACTGAAACTTTCCCACTTAAACTTACACCCCGCAGTCTTAATCTGGAACCAAGAATTTTTAAATAACCGTTCCCAATCTGTCCTTGTAAATGATCAGCTCTCCAACTTTATTCCAGTTACATCAGGTGTCCCTCAGGGTTCCGTCCTTGGCCCCTTGTTATTTCTAATATATATCAACGACCTACCAACGAACTTAACTTATAACATGCGCATGTTTGCTGATGACTGCGTTTTGTACCGCACAGTAACGAATGTATCTGATTAAATTATCCTCCAAAGTGACGTTAACCAAGTGCAGCGTTAGTGTGAACGGTGGCAAATGGAACTTAATCCTAACAAATGTAAACTTGTGTCGTTTCAGCGTCGCCATAACCCACTCACCACTTTCTTCGTAATCTCTAACACTCCTGTTCAACTTGTGCAATCCTACAAATACCTTGGCCTAACTTGGGCTGAGCACATCCGGACTATCATCGCAGCTGCTAATCGTACTCTAGGCTTCCTAAAACGTCATCTGCGCAACGCACCCTGCCATGCAAAATTATTAGCATATCAGACCCTCGTAAGAAGCAAGCTTTAATATGCATCCTCAATTTGGAGCCCAGAACACGCGTATCTCATTACTGCACTCGAATCACTTCAAAACCGTGCTACTAGATTCATTCATTCCTCATATGCCTATCACATTAGCGTGTCATCTTTAAAAGAAGAAATTCGCCTGTCCTTTCTATCTTCCCGCCGCCGCATTGCCACCCTTTGCTTGTTTCATAAACTTTTTCATAGTCCACTTGCAATCGAACCTTACATTCCCCCCCCCCCATTTCGCAGGTCATATCGCATTGGCCATGTCTTTCAAGTTGCCCGTCAACGTTCCCGCACCGTTACTTTTGCTGCCTCATTTTTTCTTCGTGCAGCAAAAAACTGGAATGACCTCCCCCACCATCGTGCAGCAATCACCTGTCCATCAACATTTATGCATAGCGTCACAAGCCATTTTTCAAGCTAATTCATGGCTTTTTTGTACGTTTTGTGTAACCCCACCCCTTATGTAATGTCCCCCTGGGGACCTTTAGGGTAATAAAATGAAATGAAATGAAATGAAACATCCTCCCATTCCCGATCTTCCACAGCTTCACTACTTCTTCGATGTATGTCGTACATGTTTCTCCTGGAAGCTGTGCCCTCTGAGACAATGTCTGCTCCACGCGTTTCTTCTTTGCGTCCGAATCACCTAACCACATCTGCACTTCTTCAACAAAACGTTCCCAAGTCGTGAACATATCCTCGTGGTTCTCGTACGACATGAGGGCCATGTCAGTTAACGAGAATACAACATGATTGAGCTGTTCGTTCGAGTCCCAGCCATTGCTTCTGCTCACCCGCTTGTAGTTCTTGAGCCACACGTCGACGTTTTCTCCTGAGGTCCCGCCGAAGTTTGGTGGCACTCTGTAGTACGGCACGGAACCTATTGGAGTTGGCCTCGAAGCGTTGGATGGCTGCTCTTGGGCCATTACGATCGGCGAAGGTGGAAGTGCGGCGAGGCAGCGGCTACGACGAAGTCCTGAAAGTGAAGCTCCCGTCTTCAGGTTCGTCCTACCCAGCACCTCCACCAAATTATTACACAAGGTAAGGTAACTTAATGGGGTTTTTTAATGGGCCCTGAGTCCACGATCACAGCATACTGATGATGATCTCCACCGCCATGGCTCGTACCCACTCAGGGGAATCGCAGTGTAGCAACGTCATCTTCCTTCTCTACCCGCGCTTCCCTTGTTTTTCCTGGTAGTGATACTCCGTATGTATGTATATATATATATATATATATATATATATATATATATATATATATATATATATATATAGTGGCCGTTTGTTACATCATTCTCATCCATGCATGATCATAACTTGTCTATTTGTCCTCATGTCCATTTTGTGTCCTCATAATCATCATCGTCTGTATATTGGCTTTGCCCGTTCGTTTTGCGAGGTCTTTCCACAAATAAACGCTGTCGCAACCAAGACTACAAAGACTTCATACGTGGTCGAGGTGGATTTTTGGTCCTCTTGCCTCCCGCAGCCCGCTCTACCCCCTGGAGCTTCATTCAGGTCGCCGCTTGCGCCCATTGTCGGGCAGCATGTCTCAGACCGAGCCTGCCGGCGCTCAAGACATCAACCACGCACCGCCGCAAGCTGCCCCTCCTATTTACATACACGGACAACATCAGCGGGAACCCCCGCTCTTCGCTGGTATTCGAGGAGACGACGAAGAAGACTGGCTTGATGACTACGACCGCGTAAGCGCCGCTAATCGGTGGGACGAGGCCGCCAAACTGCATTACGTCCCTTTTCATCTGATAGGAGTCGCGACGGCATAGTATTTTAACCACATCATTGTTTTACCCGACTGGGCTACCTTCCAGAAGCAGCTGCGACAAGTTTTTAGGACACCAGCCATTCGATTTGCCGTCGCGAAGAGTACACTAGATACTCACCGACATCCCGGTGAATCGTACACTTCATACATCGAGGATGTCCTCGCACTGTGCCGGCGTGTGAGTCAATCCATGCCGCAATGGGGCAAAGCGCGCCGCATAATGAAAGGCATTAGGCCTGTTGTCCTAAATGCCCTCGCTGTGCAAAACCCAGCTACCATCGTTGATGTCGCGACGACATGCCAGCGCGTTGATGCGCTGGACTCCGTTTGTCTCCAACCGGACATTGGCGACCCCCACTCCACGTCTCATGGCCATCCGCGTGACCTAATCCGGACATTATACGCGAAAAATTGCGGTCTATGGGCTTCACACCTCCTACAACGCGTCCTACACAGTCTTCGGGGGTGCCCTTGCGTGGCATAATCAGGGAGCAACTTACATCTCTGACAGGCTCTGCGCCCTTTCAGCCACCTGTTTCTCGCCCCATATCCACCTACCCTGAAGTTGCTGCCGTACCTTTCAGCGACCTACACGCGACATTGCCGCTGCCATCCTACGCGTCGGTTGCTGCCGCTCCCGCGGTTAACTACCGTTCAATGTCCCCTGACTCTCCTTCGGCCCACCTGACCGCGCTATCTCCATGAACCCCGAACGCTTTCTACTCCCCATCCTGGCGCTCGTCCGGCCCTGTCTGCAACTACTGTGGCTATCGCGGCCACATATCTCGTTTCTGCCGAAAGCGCCAGCAAGATGAGGGTCGGAACGACATGCGCGAACGGGATTTGTACACTTGGGCCTCTTATCAAGGTCGGCGTTATTTGTCTCCCCCGCACTGGTCTCCATCTACTTCGGCATCGATTGCATCGCGGAACAGCCGAAACACGAGACGCCGCTCACTTTCTCCCTTTCACCGTTCCACTTCTCCACTTCGGCCCGCATCATTCTCCTCTGATAATAATTCGAAAAACTAAGTGATACAGTTTGTGGAGGAAAAACTGCTTTTGAAATGAGAACTGAAATTCCTCCATCAGACCCATGTAACATGGTTTCTGTGGAAGTGGAAGGAGTGCGAGTCGATGCTTTGGTGTCTGTTACACGTGCTGATTTGAGTGAACATTTAAAGAAATTGATGACACCTTACGATGTTCCCTTGTTAGTTGCTGCCCAGGCGAACATCATTCGCCCTTCCTCGTTTCCTACAGGGCGTGTTTTCATCGTCGGAATCCGCCATCATGCCCAGTTTGCTGTCCTGTCCCGCTGCTCTGATCAACTAATTTTAGGGTGGGATTTCCTATCATGTGCTTCCGCGGCTATTTGTTGTGGACAACGCGTCGTTCACCTTACTGACACCGACTACATGCTCAACGACGACAATCAGAAGCCACTTCGTCTGCTCGCTACGAAAGACACCGACCTGCCACCACTACCAGAGCAAATTGTCAGCATTACGTCCAATGACATCTATCACGGTGATGTATTGCTCTCCCCGTCACCACTTTGCATTCGTAAAGGCATAGTTTTTCCGTCCGGTGTCGTTCGTTTTTGCAATGGCTCTGCACTTGTCACCTCTGTAAACTCTACACCGGAGAAGATCTCACTGCCACAGGGCACTACTGTGGCCCGTGTTGCCGACTTCAAGCCTGTTGTCATGCCACTTCAGGTCATCGCATCCAAAGACCTTTCCCTCGGTGAGCATGTTTCTTCCTCCGTCTTTACGACCGCTATCAGCAGCGACTTGACAAATTCACAGGCGCAGCAGCTGCTCGCATTGTTACAGAAACACGCAAATTCTTTCGATATTTGCTCGGCTAAGCTGGGCCGCACTACTACTACAGCGCATCGAATTCAAAGAGTTGGGACAACTATCGTACACCGCCGACTCTACCGCGTGTCTCTAGCTGATAGAAAAATTATACACGGAGTAAAGAAAGGTAGGAGAGGCCCTGACGTCACTCGTTGTGAAGCCGGGATGAAGCCGGAAGTCGGCCATATCGACTAGGCAAATTCTCTTCGCTTGTTTACATCCAAATTTAAAGCAGAAGGCACGACTCTCTCTCCGGCTCGGAAAGCACGTGAGCTGCGCAGCGCGCGTGTCGTGACGATCCGAAACTAATGGAACGGGGCTCATCACTCTGAGCCTGCGGGACACCTTCAGTGAAATCGCTTCGTCCGAGTAATAACAGGAAGTAACAGCTCACCCACAACGAAGAAACTACGAGATAACGCGCGCTAGATGCACTGACAACGGCGAGTGCTTTCACGTCATTAATTCAGCAACTGTACAGGAGACACGATCGGTCGTGCGCCTTCAACGGTTGCATTCCGCCACGCGGCCGACGCAGCATCTTGCCACTGCGTCCGTGTTCCACGTGAAACTCACCGGCGTCAGCATTCTGCGACCGCGGTGTCTTTGAGCACGGTGCTTGTGACAGTTGAACGCTGTTGCTGTTACGTTGAGATTACATGCAATGCTGGTGGAGAGTGTACCAAGCGGAACAGAAAAGGTGTTTTAATACGCACATGCAAGTTGTTACTGTACACACACAACACGAATCTACGTATGTGCACATGGTCCTCATGGTATCTTGCTGGGCTCAACAGCGTCGTCCATTGTCACAAGCAGGAGCATTGCTCTACCGTCACTGACCTGCAAGGCGTTCGTCGTCATTCAGCTTCGTCATGGTGCCCAACGCTATTTCGCTGAACACTAACTGCTTCATCCGCGTCATCCGCCAAACGACACATAGATATGCACTTGTTCTACGCACTGTTGAAACCCCATGATGGACAAAGGAATTTGTAAGCGCTGCTAAGAGTAATGTAACTGCCAGGAGAACACTGCGTAACCAATAACGCGGCGCAGAGCACAGATATTGTCCGCCACGGCTCAGCACGAGACCTGGGGAGGCACACATTCCGCCGCCAGCCGCGGCCGCTCACTGCTAGACCAGCTCCACTGCGCAACACGTAACCATAGCAACGCCGCCATTATGCCTAGTGAATATGACCGCCATTTATGTCATTTCCGCCACACTTTTCACGCCCCGCGCTGGCTGGGCATGCCCTCTACTACCTTTCCTTCCTCCGTGAAAATTATAGAATAAAACGTTGCTGACATGCTTAAACGGGAAGTCATCCGTCCCTCATCTAGCCCTTGGTCGTCTGCTATTGTTTTGTTCCATAAAAAGAATGGCTCTGTGTATTTTTGCGTGGACTACCGGGTGCTCAATAAGATCACACGCAAGGATGTACCCTATGCCACGCATTGACGACGCCCTTGACTCCCTACAAGGCGCGGAATTCTTTTAAAGAACCGGCTTGCGTTCTGGGTACTAAAAGATTCCCATGCATGAAGACGATAAGGAGAAAACGGCGTTCGCAACCACCGACGGGCTATACGAATTCCACGTGATGCCTTTCGGGCTCTGCAATGCACCCGCGACTTTCGAGCGCATGATAGACACCGTGCTGCGTGGCCTGAAATAAAAAAGTTGCCTATGCTACCTGGACGACATTATTAGCTTTTCGTCAACGTTTCCTGAGCACCTAAAACGAGTGAATCAAGTTCTGACGTGCTTTGTCGGCGCTGGGCTCTAAATAAACACTAAGAAATGCGATTTCGCTAGCATACATATCAAGGTCTCAGGACACGTCGTTAGCAAAGATGGCATTCGGCCCGGCCCTGACAATATTTCTGCAGTCCTTCACTTTCCGCGTCCCGAAAGACCAAAGGAGCTCCCCAGTTTCCTTGGCCTCACCTCCTATTTTCGCCGGTTTATCCAGAGCTTCGCCTCTATTGCTGCTTCATTACACCAGCTACTTGCTTCCAACGTCTTTTGGTGGTCTCAAGAATGTCAAACGACATTCGACCTGTTGAAGTGCGCCCCCACCTCTGAACCTCTGCTCTGCCACTTTGACGAAGCCGCACCGACTATCCCCATACCGACGCTAGCGGCCTTGGTATAGGAGCCCTTCTTCTACAACGCGACAAGTCTTTCCTAGAGAAAGCTGTTGCATATGTCAGTTGCGTACTCACCCCTGCCGAAAATAACTACACGATAACTGTGCAAGAGTGTTTGGCTGTGGCTTGGTCGGTGCAGAAGTTCCATCCACATCTCTACAGCCGTCACTTCATAACTCTTACGGACCACCATGCCTTATGCTGGCTTTCTACACAGAAGAACTTGTCCGGACGCTTGAGTCGGTGGATACTACGCTTGCAGGAGTACGACTTTGACATAACTTACAACTCAGGTAGAAACATCAAGACGCCAACGCTTTATCTAGTTGCCCGCTTCAAACTAACTATATCAGCGTTGGTGAAATCTCAACCGCTACATCAACCAAAGTTCATACGCTCGCATCAAAAGGGCAACCCTTTTCGGACGACGAGCCAACATTTATCTCCCACCAGCGGCCTGATTCATACTGCAGACGCATGACGGACCACCTTTCGGGAGGTTCTAATTCACAAAACGCGTGACTTTGTTGTCAACTCCTGCACTTTAAGCTGGACAATTGAGTTTTCTACCGCCACATTTACCACCCTGACGGTCAGCGCTGGGTTCCCATACTGCTACGCTCTCTATGACTTCAAGTGCTCGAAGCCTTCCACGACGATATGACTGCTGGTCATCTTGGTTTAAAATAAAAAAAACTCTCGAACCGCATTCGATGCTGTCATTACTGACCGGCCTTTCTTCTGGCGTAGCGCAGTACGTCGGTTCCTTTTACCCATGCCAACGTCGTAAACAACCGACTTCTCCACCAGCTGGACCTCTACAGCCACTTCCGCGCCCTTCAATGCCGTTCGAGGTTGTATGTGTCTGATATTATGGGCCTCTCTCCATCACATCTCCTGGCAAATGATGGATAGTGACCCCCTTGGACCACCTGACACGCTACGCAGAGACGTTCCTGTTATTACAGGCTCAGCTGTGGAAATTGCAGACTTTATTCTTCCCGCCATAATCCTTCGTCATAGGGATCCTCGTCTACTGCTTAGTGACCGTAGCAAACTGTTTCTGTCACAAATGATAAATGGAGTACTGCGCGCTTCTGCAACTACTCACAAGACAGCTTCAAGCTACCAACCAAAGACAAATGATCCGACAGAAACATTTCATCGAACCCTTGCTGAAATGATAGCCGTTTACGTTCAACACGACCGCAAAAACTGGGATACTCTTTTACCATTCCTGATCTTCACCTACAACACCGCCATTCAGCGAACAACTTGCTACTCAACGTTTTACCTCGTGTACGGACGCACCCCGACTACCTTTCTCGACGTCTCTTTTTTTAACAGCCAATGTAATTCATGTCAGTCTTCTTGCGAAGAATACATTTCCCGCCTGGCCCAGTCTCGCCATCAGGCTCGCATCAATACTGAAGCGAGACAGCACGAGCGGAAGATCATCGATGACACATCCCATCACATTGTGTCTTTCCAACCTGGTGACGAGGTGCTCTTTTTGACGCCTATTCGCACTCCTGGACTCTGTGACAAATTCCAACCTCACTTCGGCGGGCCATACATAGTTTTAGAACAGACTTCGCCGGTCAAATATTGTGTGACACCACTTGTCGCCCCAACAGACCGCCTTTACCGCAGCACCAATATTGTCCACGTTTCTCACATGAAACCTTTCACGCGACATTCCCCGTATAGGGTGCCGCAGGGCGCGGGTTCGAATCCCGGCTGCGGCGGCTGCATTTCCGATGGAGGCGGAAATGTTGTAGGCCCGTGTGCTCAGATTTGGGTGCACGTTAAAGAACCCCAGGTGGTCTAAATTTCCGGAGTCCTCCACTAAGGCGTCTCTCATAATCATATAGTGGTTTTGGGACGTTAAACCCCACATATCAATCAATCAATCCCGTCTAGGGTGGCCAAGGTGCCCACTTTCAAGTGGAGGAAATCAGTACGGGCACTAGTTAGTTACATCGTTCTCATCCCCCTGCTTGATCATAATCACCATCAACCGCTTGTTTCTTTGTCCTCATGTCCACTATGTGTCAACATCATCGTCATCGTCTGTGTACTGGCTCTGTCCGTTCGGTTTGCGAGGTCTTTCCTCTAATAAACACAAACGCAACCAAGACTACCAAGACTTTGTTACCATATATATATATATATATATATATATATATATATATATATATATATATATATATATATATATATATATATATTGGGGAAAGAGGTGTATACTTAAGGGCTCGTTTTTCCGTGTTACCACACAATAATAATGAGATATAACAGTCAATAACGTCAAGGAAAGTATAGGAGAAGATATTAGACCAAATTTAATTGTACATGTGAAGAAATGTGGGTGAAAAGACACCTTGAACCGAACCTGCCATTATATATATATATATGTATATATATATATATATATATATATATATATATATATATATATATATATATATATATTTGTGTGTGTGTGTGTATAAATATATATATATAGAAGAATAACTTCGGTTGCCGCAAGGTTATAAATATGAAAGTAGATGCGCTTTCACATAACAACTGTTTATTGTGCCGACGTTTCGACGGGAACCCCGTCTTTTTCAAGGCATAATACTATTTACACATGTTCCGTGTCTTCTTATATCCTGTCGAGACAGAAGGGGAGGTGTCAAAAGAGAGAGAGAAAAAAAAGAAACAGCGAAACGGGAGGACAAACATTAAAAAAAAATATGGAAAATCAAGGAGAAGAAGCAAGACCGACACGGCGTAATTAGAAAGGGGCAGCATTTCAACAGAAGGCCCGTGTACATGGACGCGACGGGGGCGGGGTGAGTTGAGTGGCGGGTTCAACTTACCTCGACGCGCCCGAGTTTATATGAACTCGCACGGACAAGTTGAGGTGAGCGGTGATCGCAGCGACGCTTTGCGTCGAGGCGAGCCGAAGGCCCGTCTTCCGGTACCGGTTTCCGCTCCTCCAAGCCTGCGCTCTTGCCGCTGTGGGCTGCGGTTGTTTACGCAGTTGTCGCTCCGCCACCGCGATGGCTGTCTCGGTATTTTTTCTCAGTTTGCACCAGCTGTACTTTATGCTTGTGTTGGTGTCTTACACAACACTGCACAACGCGATGGCAGCAGTGGTTCTGTTGCGGCATAGCGCTCGCCGCAGGCGTATCCGCAGCCTGACGCACCGTCCCCTGTTCACCCCTGGCTGGCCTCTCCAGGAATTCGCCGTGATGCTGTGGAAAATCCTTTGAAGCCCTACACGCGAGTCATTTTTTGCAATAGTTGTGGCTTGTCGCTAATACGAATTAAGCGGCGCCCTGAACATCGTTGAAAATTTTAAATCGAAAACAATAAGTAGTTTTTAAATGAAAATGACTCAAGACCTTCATCAATTATTGGAACAAAGTGTACAGTTCCACCACAATTAAGTGCACCGTGTTCCTCTTGCCTCATACGCTCATCCTGTTTGGCTAGCTAATATGATTTATGTGGCTTTTGGACTGGACAGTGAGATCCTCACACGATGAATTTTTAATCTGAGGGCTTGTAATTTCAATTGTAATGCAATATACATTTTTGAGTAAAATTTCTATCGGCTTACGTAAAAATTCATACGGCCGCATACCATTTTGCCGTAATTTTACACCTCTATTTCGATTGTGCCTCGTTTATGCTTAAAAATGAAAGTAATTTGCTATTTTTTTATATTTTCTTGCAGGATTGGAGCAAATCACTCAGTTTTTTCTCGTTGACTAAAGCTAGCAACGTCGTTATTTCATCATCTGTCCACATGGTGCGTGGAGCCCGCGAGGATGTCATCGTGCCTAGCGCGCGCGTACCGGCCGACAGAGAAAGAGCAACGTCGGAGTGATGGGGAAGCGGAGACCGCGACGGCCGGGAGAGGACACGAGCCGTCAACTCAGCGCGACCGGTTATACATGCCCGTTCTGAGCGCGGCGAGTTGGGTGAACCTACCCCCTGTCTCCGGGTCGACGGGACTCGCCGCGACGACTCTCCGCCCCGACGCGTCCGCTTATACATGGGGAGGGGGAGTCCAGAAAACCTGTTTATTTCGACTCAACGCGCCCTCGTCGGGTCAATGTAAACGGGCCTAGAGTAAAGCAGAGGTAGATAAGCAATGTCATCATTTTCAACAATACCTCCCCCGCACCCACTCTTCCCCAAGTGGGCAGGGAGCCGCTGTTCTTGTATTTCACCTTTCCGTGTAGTCCGCTGGCGGCTCGTTCCTCTTTGAAGTGTATGACAAGTTAATGGGGAGGGCTTAAGCGCTTTGAGTGCGTGCTGGTGGTGTCGGGAGGAGCGAAAAAGCCGGTGAATGAGGCACCGCCATCGATATTCATTATATGCGTTGGCTCCTTGTCAGTGAAGGAACAGAATTTGCGTTAAAAATTAAAGAAGGAAAAAAAAAAGAACAGGGGGGGAGGGGGGAGACTGCACGACATCCGAGACAGCCACCACACAGTTGCGGCTCACTGGGAAGACATGCGCGCATGTATGAAAAAGTTAACGAAACCACCTAGCTGTCAGCTCCTTGTCAGTGAAGGAACAGAATGTGCGTTGAAACTTAAAGAAGAGAAAGAAAAAAAAAGAAAAAAAAGGGGGGAGCCGCACGACATCCGGGACCACTTATCTGTGCGTTCCGGCTGTGCTTGATGAGGCAAATCATTTCTATGTTGACAGATGCATAGGCCAAAAGCTTTGTTAGCGGGTAATATTATTGTCGTAATGAAACCGGACTGATTAGAGAGAAGCGTTTGCGTCTTTTAGCGGTCGTAACGCAGACAGAGTGCCTGGGTGTTCATTTATTCTGTATTTTATCGTGTTAAATTTGTAGATAAAATAAGATTCCCGTTGTTCCCGTTCTCTGATTGTTCGAAAGTTGTTTTCTAGTAGTGTAACCCTGATGTCATCAAAGCTGTGGTCTTTCAATGTGCAGTGTTTTGAAAGTGGAAGGCCTGGCAGAGATCGTACATGTGCCCGATGGTTGTTGAATCTAATTCTAAACGCAGTGTCTGTCTGGCCCACGTATAGCTTGTTACATACCCCACATTCCAGGAGGTATATGACGTTGTCTGAGTCACAGTCTAGTGCACCTCTTATCCTGTGCTTAAAATCTGAGTGGGTGCTTTTCGCCACTGTCGTTGTCTGCATATGTTTGCATACCCTGCATCTGCTTTTTCCGCAAGGGTGACACCCAATTTGAGGTTTCACACCTATCTTGGAATTTATTAAATGATCCTTTATATTTTTCGGCCTTCTGTATACAACACAAGGAGGAGAAGTGAAAATTTTGGATAGTCGCACCCTCTGTATCAATATGTTAAAGTGTTTTCTTAGGACATTGTTTATGTTCGGTGGGTTGCTCGTGAAAGTTAATAGCAAGTTTTTGTTGCAGTGTTGGTAGGCGTTTCTCTGGTGGTTGAGAAGAATCTGGCGGTCCAGATTTTCAGCTTTTTTGATGGCGTCATCGATGATAGCTGGCGGGTATTCTTGATTAAGGAGTACTTCGCGCATATGTGTGCTGTTTTTGTGGAAGTCCTCGGTGCGGGAGCAGATTCGTCGAAATCTGTGTGCTTGGGAATAGGGAATGCTGGTCTTGCAATGTCGCGGGTGGCAGCTTTTGAAGTGCAGGTATTGTTGCCTGTCTGTAGGTTTTCTGTATACGTTAGTTACCAACGCACCATCGTCAACTCGAATGAGTACATCAAGAAAGTTTATTTCAGTGTTAGAGTAGGTGTGTGTAAAATAAATGCTGGGGTGTACCTGGTTGAATGCCTGTATGAATTTGAGGAGCTCGTTTTCCGAATGTGTCCAAATTATGAATATATCATCTAGGTACCGTTTATAGAGTAATGGTTTGATATTACAAGATGAAAGAAAATTGGACTCTATGTGGTGCATGAATATGTTAGCGTAGTTTGGGGCCATTCTTGTTCCCATTGCAGTACCGCTGATTTGAAGATAGTACTAGTTGTTAAATTCAAAGCTGTTCAAATCGAGTACAAGTCTTGTGAAGATTTCAATTACTTTTTTGCTTGGATAAGCGACAGGGTTGTGTGTGCCATACGATTCAACAAGCGCCCTTTCACAATCGTCATGTGGGATATTTGTGTAGAGTGAGCTAACATCCAATGTTACGAGAAATGCACCATCTGGAATTTTCACGTCTGCTATTTCCCGAAGGAAGTGGTTTGTGTCTCGCAAGAAGGACTCATGTGTGGGTGGTATGTCTTTTATTAAAGAATCAATATAACTGGAAATGGGTTTCGTTAACGTTCCCGTGCCTGATATAATGGGTCTGCCAGGGTTATTCTCTTTATGAATCTTCGGCAGCATGTAAAAACGACCAGGCGCTGAATGTACCGTAATAAGTGCCTTTTTAAGCTTTGAATTAATGGCGCCTTCACGTGTGAGATTCTCTAGGATTGTTACAATGATCTTTTTGTGCTCCGTGGTATGGTCAAAGTAGAGGTGTTTGTAGAATTGTTTGTTATTTAGTTGTCGCTTGCCTCGACTTACGGCAGCCATACATCAACAACTGGCTGGAACACGCGCCACAACCAGAGGCGGGGGCGTACGAGCTTCGGGAGACGCCATCCTACTCCCAAGCACTGCGGCGTGACTCTTCCGATGCCACCTGTCGAGGCGGCAAAGAGAAGAATATGAACCCAGCAGCCCCAGAAACAGCTGCTGCCCCTTCTCCAGGCCAGCATACCCCGTCGGGACCCCCCTCACCGAGTGCACAACTGCCATGAAGCTTGCCACGGCTGTCGTCGACGCCTACAACACACACCCCGGAAACGATGACGAAGGGTAATCCGGGCCAACAACAACGGCCAGCTGTACCAAAATCAACAGCAACGAGTGGCCAGAATAAACCACCCGCAAGAAAAAATCAGCAGCCAACATCATCAACGAACAAGCAGCAACCACCAGCAGCCAACAGCAGGCGTCTACAGGCCAGCTCGTCACGGGAGGCACAACGGGATGGAGCTCCAACCCAAACCAGGAACGACCTCCGGGCACCTTGCGGCTCTATTCGCCGCGTCTGTGCAAAGTGACATACTGGCTGTGCGAGTGGGCAAACTCCGTCCGTTTCAGATGAACTGGGCCATAGAACGGGTCCAAATTTTCTTAAACTTAGAAAAGTGGTTGACAAAAGAATACGGCACGAACTTCACGTGCGAAGCCTCGAGCAATATGTACTGGCGGGTACGGCTCCGAAGGGGCTGTGCTTGTCGCTAACACCATCGATGCATAACTTCGCCGAAGGGGAAATGAAACGGTGGAACGAAATTCTTCATCACGCCACACAAGAGCTAACGAAGGTCACCATCGAACACTATAGAAAGACTCTAAACGCACTGACAGACGAGGAGCGGTATTTAAGAAACAAGTTTTCTCTTTCGAAGTGGGAAACTAAAGAACTAGACGTATTTGAGCACAAAAAAAACGGAGGAAATTGAAAAACTTAAGAGGAAGAAATTCGCGCGGGACAATGTGTCACAAGCTATACCCACTGCTGCTTACGGAAGAAATACCAAATCATCTCACGTTCAAAAAAATTTGCCACCACACCCCAAAAAAGAGCCAAACGTTATTAACCTTTCCGACAAAGAACTAGGCAAAGAAAAATTGAGTATACTATCACGCGGACTTACATTCTGCCCTGGCAACGGAAGGTATGATGAATTCACGCTCCTAAAAGACCTAGACAACTTCGCACGAAATTTACGATTGGAGGAATAACTCTTTGATAAACCCGAAAAAGATAACGCACTTTTTCGTGGGGTAATCGGACAACAATAGACCCCACACGCCAACAGAGATCGACATCTGGATATCTATATAGACGCGGTTCAAAAAGATGTTATACATGCGTACAAAGTGCACAAACCAAGCATGAATAACATATCAAAAAGAGAAAAAGAGGCACTACTCACGTTGAGCAACTGCGAAGATCTCGTCATTAAACCAGCAGACAAACGAGGCGCGATTGTTGTTCTGAATAGATCGGACTACATTGAGGAAGGCAAGCGACAACTAAATAACAAACAATTCTACAAACACCTCGACTTTGACCCTACCACGGAGCACAAAAAGATCATTGTAACAACCCTAGAGAATCTCACACGTGAAGGCGCCATTAATTCAAAGCTTAAAAAGGCACTTATTACGGTACATTCGGCGCCTGGTCGTTTTTACATGCTGCCAAAGATTCATAAAGAGAATAACCCTGGCAGACACATTATATCAGGCACGGGAACGTTAACGGAACCCATTTCCAGTTATATTGATTCTTTAATAAAAGACATACCACCCACACATGGGTCCTTTTTGCGAGACACAAACCACTTCCTTCGGGAAATAGCAGACGTGAAAATTCCAGACGGTGCATTTCTCGTAACATTGGATGTTAGCTCACTCTACACAAATATCCCACATGACGATGTTGTAAGGGCGCTTGTTGAATCGTATGGCACACACAACGCTGTCGCTTATCCAAGCAAAAAAGTAATTGAAATCTTCACAAGACTTGCACTCGATTTGAACAGCTTTGAATTTAACAACCAGTACTATCTTCAAATCAGCGGTACGGCAATGGGTACAAGAATGGCCCCAAACTACGCTACATATTCATGCACCACATAGAGTCCAATTTTCTTTCATCTTGTAGTATCAAACCATTACTCTATAAACGGTACCTAGATGATATATTCATAATTTGGACACATTCGGAAAACGAGCTCCTCAAATTCATACAGGCATTCAACCAGGTACACCCCAGCATTTATTTTACACACACCTACTCTAACACTGAAATAAACTTTCTTGATGTACTCATTCGAGTTGACGATGGTGCGTTGGTAACTAACGTATACAGAAAACCTACAGACAGGCAACAATACCTGCACTTCAAAAGCTGCCACCCGCGACATTGCAAGACCAGCATTCCCTATTCCCAAGCACACAGATTTCGACGAATCTGCTCCCGCACTGAGGAATTCCACAAAAACAGCACACATATGCGCGAAGTACTCCTTAATCAAGAATACCCGCCAGCTATCATCGATGACGCCATCAAAAAAGCTGAAAATCTGGACCGCCAGATTCTTCTCAACCACCAGAGAAACGCCGACCAACACCGCAACAAAAACTTGCTATTAACTTTCACGAGCAACCCACCGAACATAAACAAGGTCCTAAGAAAACACTTTAACATATTGGAACAGAGCGTGCGACTATCCAAAATTTTCACTTCTCCTCCTTGTGTTGTATACAGAAGGCCGAAAAATATAAAGGATCAGTTAATAAATTCCAAGATAGGTGTGAAACCTCAAATTGGGTGTCACCCTTGCGGAAAAAGCAGATGCAGGGTATGCGAACACATGCAGACAATGACAGTGGCGAAAAGCGCCCACTCGGATTTTAAGTACAAGATAAGAGGTGCACTAGACCATGACTCAGACAACGTCATATACCTCCTGGAATGTGGGGTATGTAACAAGCAATACGTGGGCCAGACAGACACTCCATTTAGAATTAGATTCAACAACCATCGGGCACATGTACGATCTCTGCCAGGCCTTCCACTTTCAAAACACTGCACATTAAAAGACCACAGCTTTGATGACATCAGGGTTACACTACTAGAAAACAACTTTCGAACAATCAGAGAACGGGAACAACGGGAATCTTATTTTATCTACAAATTTAACACAATAAAATACGGAATAAATGAACACCCAGGCACTCTGTCTGCGTTACGACCGCTAAAAGACGCAAACGCTTCTCTCTAATCAGTCCGGTTTCATTACGACAATAATATTACCCGCAAACAAAGCTTTTGGCCTATGCATCTGTCAACATAGAAATGATTTGCCTCATCAAGCACAGCCGGAACGCACAGATAAGTGGTCCCGGATGTCGTGCGGCTCCCCCCTTTTTTTTCTTTTTTTTTCTTTCTCTTCTTTAAGTTTCAACGCACATTCTGTTCCTTCACTGACAAGGAGCTGACAGCTAGGTGGTTTCGTTAACTTTTTCATACATGCGCGCATGTCTTCCCAGTGAGCCGCAACTGTGTGGTGACTGTCTCGGATGTCGTGCAGTCTCCCCCCCCCTGTTCTCTTTTTTTTCCTTCTGTAATTTTTAACGCACATTCTGTTCCTTCACTGACAAGGAGCCAATGCATATAATGAATATCGAAGGCGGTGCCTCATTCACCGGCTTTTTCGCTCATCCCGCCGCCACCTGCACGCACTCAAAGCGCTTAAGCCCTCCCCATTAACTTGTCATACACTTCAAAGAGGAACGAGCTGCCAGCGGACTACACGGAAAGGTGAAATACAAGAACGGCGGCACCCTGCCCACTTGGGGAAGAGTGGGTGCGGGGGAGGTATTGTTAACAATGATGACATTGCTTATCTACCTCTGCTTTACTCTGTTGAAATGCTGCCCCTTTCTAATTATGCCGTGTCGGTCTTGCTTCTTCTCCTAGATTTTCTATATTTTATTTAATGTTTGTCCTCCCGTTTCACTGTTTCTTTTTTTTCTCTCTTTTGACACCTCCCCTCCTGTCTCTACAGGATATAAGAAGACATGGAACATGTGTAAATAGTATTATGCCTTGAAAAAGACGGGGTTCCCGAGGAAACGTCGGCACAATAAACAGTTATGTGAAAACGCATCTACTTTCATATTTATATATATATATATATCATTAAGATCTAACAGACAGTAATGCCAAGGAATATACAAGGGAAGTTATAAAAACCAATGAAATGTGAATAAGAAGAAAGAAAAGTGGATGAAAGAATAACCAGCCGTGAGCAGTAATCGAACCTACGACCTTCGAAAAACGCGTTCGATGCTCTAACCACTGAGCTATCACAGCGCCCTTCCCTCCATCCACTTTTTTGGGTTTATATGTGAATTTAGAAGTAGGAGTGACAGTCAGCGCCATCTATAAGCCAAACGACGAGTGTGAAAACACTCTTATGCGCATGTTTGGCGTCACGTAGCACGTGAAATTATTATGAGCGGGCAGCTGATTAATTGTCCCTCTTATACAACCTAAACACACAGAGTCTGCCAGTACACACTGTAAAGGTCGACGAAGGAAGGAAGGTCGCGGAGGATACGAGAACAAAACAGGGGTTTAAGGGACTATTTACACATATTTACAGAAAAGAAGGGATAGTGGTTTCCCAAACCACGAGCGTCGTGGTTAAAGGATACATAGTTCAGAGCGACGTCCAGCACTCTGCGGCGTCGTTTTATGCCCTGTCGGGCTCCTCCTCTCCCGAGTCGAACACCAATCACGCACACACAGGTAAGGGGGGCGAGCATGCCCGGTCCACGTGAACACTGCACTGTGGTGGCACCAGCAGGGCTCTTCCTCGTCGTGTGTGTGCCGTTTGTCGAGAGTTCCCACGATCCTGGCCGCCTACTTCAAAGGGTCCACCGCACAGCTCGCCCAATTAGCGGGGCGATCTGCGGTGTCCGTCACGGTCTCTTTCAGGAAGACGCCGTCCCTGTTGCCCTCTTTCATCGTGGCGTCGCGGCGCCACGACGTCTCCTCCTCAGGCCAGAAGGGACAATGCCTGGCGGGCATAGGCAGTCGGCCGGTCGGCTACTTGACTGAGGATTAAAGAAGCGCCGCTCCGCCGTCAACTCTGTCGCTGGTCACGCCAGCTTTCCCGTTGCCCGATGAGTCGCCGAGTCCATTAGTCACCGCTTCTGCTTGAAGGGACGACAAAAGGGTCCGCATTTGAAGGACGGGAACTCGCCTTTGCTTGCTGCTTGATCTGGATAATTGCTCAAATCTTCGACGGCGTCTGTCAGACTGGGCGCCGAAGGGATTAAGAGCCTCACTAGTGGATCTGCTTACGCACAAAGGCGTCTGCTCAGATGAATCTCCAGGCCAAACCTAACAACACCAAGTCTGTCGTACTGGCAGACATGGTGTGTTTAGGTTGTATAAGAGGGACAATTATTCAGCTGCCCGCTCATAATAATTTCACGTGCTACGTGACGCCAAACATGCGCATAAGAGTGTTTTCACACTCGTTGTTTGGCTTATGGATGGCGCTGACTATCACTCCTACTTCTAAATTCACATATAAACCCAAAAAAGTGGACGGAGGGAAGGCCGCTGTGATAGCTCAGTGGTTAGAGCATCGAACGCGTTATTCGAAGGTTGTAGGTTCGATTCCTGCTCACGGCTGGTTATTTTTTCATCCACTTTTCTTTCTTCTTATTCACATTCCATTGGTTCTACTAACTTCCCCTGTACATTCCTTGGAATTACTGTCTGTTAGATCTCATTATTATTGTGTTAAAACACGGAAAAACGAGCCCTTAGGTGTACACTTCTTTCCCTCATTTCATTGAACGAGGGTCTCGTACTGGCAGACTTGGTGTGTTTAGGTTGTATAAGAGGGACAATTAATCAGCTGCCCGCTCATAATAAGTTCACGTGCTACGTGACGCCAAACATGCGCATAAGAGTGTTTTCACACTCGTCGTTTGGCTTATAGATGGCGCTGACTGTCACTCCTACTTCTAAATTCACATATAAACCCAAAAAAGTGGATGGAGGGAAGGCCGCTGTGATAGCTCAGTGGTTAGAGCATCGAACGCGTTATTCTAAGGTCGTAGGTTCAATTCCAGCTCACGGCTGGTTATTTTTTCATCCACTTTTCTTTCTTCTTATTCACATTCCATTGGTTCTACTAACTTCCCCTGTACATTCCTTGGCATTACTGTCTGTTAGATCTCATTAATATTGTGATAAAACACGGAAAAACGAGCCCTGAGGTGTACACTTCTTTCCCTTATTTCATTGAACGAGGGTCTTGTACTGGCAGACTTGATGTGTTTAGGTTGTATAAGAGGGACAATTAATCAGCTGCCCGCTCATAATAATTTCACGTGCTACGTGACGCCAAACATGCGCATAAGAGTGTTTTCACACTCGTCGTTTGGCTTATGGATGGCGCTGACTGTCACTCCTACTTCTAAATTCACATATAAACCCAAAAAAGTGGATGGAGGGAAGGCCGCTGTGATAGCTCAGTGGTTAGAGCATCGAACGCGTTACTCGAAGGTCGTAAGTTCGATTCCTGCTCACGGCTGGTTATTTTTTCATCCACTTTTCTTTCTTCTTTCTTCTTATTCACATTCCATTGGTTCTAATAACTTCCCCTGTACATTCCTTGGCAACACTGTCTGTTAGATCTCATTAATATTGCGTTAAAACACGGAAAAACGAGCCCTTACGTATACACTTCTTTCCTTTATTATATATATATATATATATATATATATATATATATATATATATATATATATATATATATATATAGTGTGGGCATTTGTTACTTACATCGTCATCATCCCTGCATTATCACAATCACCATCATCAGCTTGTCACTTTGTCCTCATTGCCACACTCTGGGTCATCATCATCGTCATCGTCTGTGTACCGGCTCTGCCCTTTCGTTTTTCGAGGTCTTTCCTCAAATGAACGCCGACGCAGCTAAGACTACCAAGACTTCATACGTGGTGGAGGTGCTGGGTACTGGCAGATCCCCATGCATAAAGACGATAGGGAGAAAACGGCATTCGCAACTCCCGACGGGCTATATAAGTTCAACGTGATGCCTTTCGGGCTCTGCAACGCACCCGCGACTTTTGAGCGCATGATATATATATATATATATATATATATATATATATATATATATATTTTATTGAATGTCGCAGGTGCGGTTCCTGCTCACGGCAAGTTATCTTTCACCCACTTTTCTTCCTTCACAGTTACATTACCATTCGATCTAATAACTTCCCCTATACTTGGCATTATTGTCTTTTAGATCTCATTATATTGCGTGAAGAACCAATGTGATGTAAATATGAAGAAAAGTGGGAGAAAAATTAACTCCGTGAGTAGGAATCGAACCTACGGCCTTCGAATGAACGAACGCACAGACAGATGTATTGACGGACGCACGGATGAACGTGCGGACGCACAAACAGACGCACGCATGGACGGGCGGATGGACGCACAGACGGTCCCACAGACGGACGGAAGCAAGAACGAATGGACGGACGGATGCTTCGCTCCACTCTTCATTATTCACCCTGCGGATATGCTGTCTTTTTTTTTTCACACATCATGCCGCGTCACCAAGCGCCACGACCAGGACGCTACGCTTCCCTTAGCTGTGTCAGCACAAGACATATCGTTCGGACTCGTGTACACATGAAGAATAAACGTGCCAAGGCTGCATATTTGGGGTACATCGGATATGCTACAGCTATATATGCCTGGAAGGCTGCTTTATTGCAGCAGTTGGAGCGAATGAAGCGCGACTCGCGAGTACCTGAATATGGGGCCCCACCCGACGAGCCACCGTCGCCTGCAGGGCTGCACCTATATTAAGCACAAACGACCAACATTATAAATAATGAATGTTTGTTGTACCTCAGCTCGAGAGCGCAGTATAAAAATAAGCAGACATCTCTCACTGCACGCTGATCACTCATGGTAGATACAGAGAGAGAACGCATCCCCACTTATGCAACGCGCGGATAATTCAGTTAATTACGTCGCACACACACTCGCGAACAAGTTCATCGCACACGCACTCGCGAAACGCCTCGCCAATGTAGCTCACGCACTCGCAAAATGCACCGCGGACAACACCAAACCCTCAAAGAAGCCACAACTACAGGAGACATTTCTCTGCCAATTTTGGCGGCAGTGTGGCAACAGCGACCCCAAAATCTGCCAACTGGGGTATGAGACGCCAAACAGAACCTTGCTGGTCGTTTCGCCGCACACGAACTCGCGAAAGGCACGGCGGAAGACGCGTTGCTGAATCCCTTCCTCTGAGACATGATCTCTTACTTTTACAGCTGCACACACAGCAAGAGAACGTGCCCCGACTTCTGCAACGCGCATTGCATGTTCATTTCGGTAATTAAAACGGCCACCGTCGCTCACGCACTCGCGAAAGGCACCGTGGACGACACCGCACGCACACGAAGAAACCACAACTACAGGGACATATTTCTTTGGCAAATCTGGCGGCAGTCTGGCAGGAACCACCCCAATGTCCGGCAACTGGGGTATGCAACGCCAAAGGGAGCCTTGCCAAATCTATGGTGGCTAGAATTGGGAGGTGACGCCAACGGGAGCTCGGAGCCGCTCCTTCGTTTCGAGCAGCGCGGCGGTGGCGCTGTCGGCGGAATGGTGATGCTAGTTACGCGCGCGCGCCTTGAGCTCGCGGACCTTTCAAAGATGCTGTTGCTGAAGCATGATTCAGATAAATTGGCGATTCAGATAACTCACTGTGACGATGGCTGATAGAACGCCATTTCAAGCATTAAAAGAAATTGGCTGCCGCTGCAAGACTTCTGTGACGTTGAATCTGCGCAAATTAAAGCTTTCGTTCGCATATCCCTGCAGTGTTTTGGAGTGCAAGGCGACGGCGTTTTTTTAAAAAAAATATTACCAAAGTTCTGGGCGAGGAAAATAAAACAAATATTTATTGCACATCATATTATTAGGAAGATCTATTGCACATCATGGAATACAGGGTAAAATAAAATAAAATGAAAAATACGCACATTTACATACGCTCGGGAGTAGTTAAAAACATTGAAACATTGCACACAGACAGCGCATCGCTTGGCACTAAGTAATAAGAGGCATACAATCACTTTCCACTCGGCAAAAAAAAAATCAATAGAGCTTAAAGTTACAATATCAAACTCAGAGCACGCGTCTAAGCTTCAGCAATTTCATTCTTTCCTGCTTAGCGTTTCGTTTGCTGTTCTGGGCTTTGACATGAAAGTGGAGCCTAGTAAGAACATAAAACTTGATAATTTTGTTTGTGAGGGACATACTGTGGTCAGGGCAGCCAACAAGTGTAAGCTTTCTTAACTGCAAGAAGGAAACCAAGTCCATGATGCTGTCAGGTTTGACTTCTGTAACACTGAAGCAGTGGGTAAAAGTGTTCTCGAGAGTGGTCACGAGTTCATTGAGCTTGACTGATGGGTACAGCAGGCCTCCTCGGTCAACAGCAGCCGTGAGGGATGCTGCAGCTGGAGATGGATCGTTCTCGCCTTGTAGGAGCTGCTGGCTGCACTCTGCACATTTGGTGCTTGCAACGCTTTTTCTTGCCACATATCCAGCCATGTAGAATATGAGTCTGGCATCGCTGCTTTGCACGACCATGTCTGCATGCTCGGTGCCGTGGCCGTATTCATTGAGCACTTCATGTGCTTCGGCAAGGTTTCCTACGTCAAGAAGCTCGTCTAATTTCCTCCGAGGAGTGAGGTCCTTTCCGTTGTCAGATCCCAGCAGACTTCTCAGCCGTCCTGAGGACACATTGCTTCCTTTCGGTGGTTTTGCCAAATTCTGGAAGCTCAAAGTGTTGACCGAGATTAGGAACTGGGAGGCAGTCGGATGATCATTGCATCCAGACATTTGTCGGACGATTCCAAACAGCCTCTCCAGGGGGTCCTGACTCAAGCGGCATGTCATCATATAGCTGAAGTTCAACTTCATCGTCAGGTAGCGGAGAAGGTGTAGCGTGCTTGATAAGGTAACACGAAGCCCCTCGGCTGTACTGCGGCTTAGGAAACCTCCGGAGCCAGCAGCTGTTTCCCAATCGTCCAGGTAAGTCAAGAAGTTTTGAATGCACTTCTCGTGCATCCCTCCAGGCTTAAGTGCACCCGAACTGCACCTTGAAGTCATGGCCTCAATGAGCCTTCTCATTCTTTCCACAAAGCTGACTGTCGCCGCTGTGCTCCCATGCTTTTCTTCGATGGTTGCATTGTACAAGAAAAGGCCTCTGAGGACTTCTTCACTGTAAAGCCGCACTGCATAATTTACCCTCATTTTCTCAAAGCCATTGGGATGCACAACCGATTTGCTAATATGAGGCATGACTTTGAGAGTCGTGTCATGCTGTTCATCAAGCTTCCGGGCACAGTCAATAGGGTCAACACTGGCATGGCCTTCTGGCAGTTTCACGCCCGTTCGAACAAAGGTGTTCCTCACACATTTAAGAAGGTGTGGGAAGTCCGAGATGAAGTGCAGAAAACGTTCTGGGTCTGTAGGGTGCTGCCTTCTACATACTGTGTTTTCTTTCCTGCCGTGTATGCCGAATGAGTGCCACATGCTTCTGTTCCACGCAGCTCCATCAGTGGTGATAAAGTCTACGTGCAGACCGGCGTTTTCGCTCATGACTACTGCTTCGAGGATTATTTTGCCTAACGTCTCGGACTTCACATTGCTGCGTGATGCGAACACACAAATAATCTGGTGCCACGTGCCTGTAAAAGGCACGAACAATACTACAAGGCCATGGTCACATGCTACGGAGCGCTCACTCTCTGGTGTGAACTTCCCAAGGTCCACAAAACCTTCGATGGTGCCATCGGTTCCCAAGCTCAAGTGTTCAGATAGCTTAATCTCAACAATTAACAGCCCACCATGGCGCTGGAACAAGTCCATAGATTTTGTTTTTTCCGCCACAGCAGCAAACACTTTTTCGCTCAGGCCGAATCCACTCCTGTAACGCTTGAGACATCGACGTAGTGATGTTCGAGAAGGCAACGTCATGATGTTGTTTTTGCGTATATGCTCATAGAAGCGTGGGCTTTTCATGGACATAATAAGGCACTCTAGAGCCCATTCACTTTCATACTTCATCCCTTTCGTGGATTTTCTTTTAGCCGCAGCAAAGCACGCCTTGACTTGTTGCTGCTGCTTAATGGGTAGGGCCTTCACCGCTTCTTCAAATGCTGTAGAATCATTCCGTGCATTCTTTCCTTTCATTTGTTTGATGAGTGATTTAGCCTGCAGGACACTCAGGCGACTTCTTTTCGCTTGCGCTGTTCGCAGCTTAAGCCTGTATGAAAGCTTTTGGGACTGGGCCACATTTTTGCCTTTTCTTCGCCTGTAGGACTCACGATTCAGGAGTAGTCTTCTGAGGTGCTTGCATTGTGGGCAGGCTTTTTCTGGCGTTGGAGCAACCCCACGGCAAGATGGGCTGAAGGTTCTGCCATCAAAATTCTTCTCCTTGTACTTTAAATTCACTCCAAATTCACCAGTTTTACCAAACCCTCTGCATGGTATCATGGAGTCGACGTCGCGAAGCAACTCTTCTGCCATTTCGATGTCGGTAATGTCAAGGGTCTTTATTTTTGTGGCTTGCACAAAAGCTGTCGCTTGAAGTTTGTTTTCATCTGATGTCATTAGCACATACTTGTCAATAGTCAACTTGTCACCATCTAGTGCGCAAACTGTAAACACCGTGGCGTTGTCGGCTCCAGCAATTAGATGTCGAGCCCAGTAAGCGCTGGGAAGACCACACTTGCGGACGTCGGGAATTGCGGGCACATTCGGAACAGGTATTTGGTTACTGTCGCTTTCTGTGCTGTACGAGCCAGCTGTCTCCTCGCAAGCAGACGTGCTTGGTTCCTGACGCCGAATTTTCGATGGTAGGCCGCAAGTGGATGTTCTTGACGTCCTTTTCTTCGGCACTTTCTTTGAAAGATACGCAGGAACATTTGGGAATATGGTTGGCACCGCGTCAGATTTCAGCACCGGTTTCCCTCGGGGAATCTGAACAGTTTCGCCGTTTATCACATGCGTGTAAAAACGCTCAATAAACTGCTCGTCGAAATGAAGCTCACATAGCGCCGACTTCACGTCCAACGACTTGTCGGCACGGGGTACGGCTCGTTGCCAGGCTTCGAAGAGGGCAGGGTCTTTGGGAACAGAGAAAAGAGAAGCACGCTGACCTTGCTCCCTCGATGACACATAGCCGCTCGTGCAGCCAGGAGCAAAGCAGTGGCGTTGCCTCGCTTTCGTAGTGCTGGAGTTCATCCTAAGGTCGGCACTCACACTGTCATGTCAGCAACTAAATACATTTTGCCATAAGCGAGACATCAACGCGGAAAACTGCACACACCCAGACACGCTTCCAGAGGCGAACCAGCGAACCCAGCGGCGAGTCGACGAGAGAGCGCGGAGCGCGCGCTTCGCCCGCATCACTATGCCGACAGGAGCGCCGTGGTGGCCGTCGCGGCGGCGCTTGAAAACGAGGATCGCGCGCGCTCGGCGAATATGCGGGCGCTGGCGTCACCTCCCAATTCTAGCCACCATACCAAATCCTCGACATCAAGACGGTTTCTTTGAACACCACTACTGAAAGTTTTCTGAGGAATTCTCTCTGCCGAACGACTTTGATAACACTAACAACGCGCAACTCACCACACACAACAACAACAAGGCATCACTCATCTAGGCGCGGAGAACAATTCACTCTGACACCCGGCAAGAAGCGAATCGCTTGAAGTGTGCTGCCATCTATCATAGAACCTAAAAATCAAGCAGCGCAGCATTAGCCAAAGTTTGGAAGAGCAAATCGCGACCTTGCGCTACATACCGAGAACAATGAATGTTATGTGATTTATGCACTACGAAATCACTGGTGAATGCTATAGACACGTAAAACAAGGTAATTTTCGGATCCAAAGATCAGACAATAATACTTAACTATCCAAAATGGCTTCGAAAATCTGGAAAAACTGATATGTGCACTCTGCGGGCTATATGATCGAACGTGCGAGTTGCCTTGTGTAATCACGAAAGCTTCCAGTCACGCAAGAACGAATTGAATTTATCGTGTCACGGCTGGTCCAGCATATTTACTGACGCAGGAATAGTAAAACGTGGTTTGTGTTCGTTTCCTGCTAACGCGTTAACACGGAGGCTAGCACAGCCGAACAAAGGAACGTTTGCTACTGATCATCCTAGACAGGACGCTCCTAAATATCGCCAGGCGGCGCGACAGTCTATGAACATTGCGAATACGGGGTGACTGGTATGTACCATACGTGTCTGGAGGAGGTGGTGTGACGTCGTACGCGACGGGATTTACACGTTGTTCATGTTACGACGAGAATGTCAAAATCACCAAACCCTTTTACCTTCCCATACTGATTTTGGTCTACCGCAAGTGATGATAGATAGATAGAGGTAAGCAAAGTATTTCGTATGCAATGTTTGAATTAGTACTCATAATAACACCGTAGGAGAGCGCACTTACCGTTCCGACTGCCCTTCACTGGTCGAAAGTGTCACCGCCTTGTCTTTGTTGCGAACAATCCAGCGGAGTACACATTCTGCCGGTGTCAGGCTAATCCAATTGACGTGCGATGCTTTCGCGTATCCGTCGTTCAGGTTCCACATGGGACAAAACGGAATCTGCCTTCGCAGGTACCTCTTTGCACCGTCTCCATCCACGAACTTAAAGTCCTCACCGTCTTGAAGTAGAGAGTAGTGCCCAATTTCACGAGGCAGGGCGTATCTGGGTGTGACATCTCGACGCGACGAGAACACTTCACACACGGACATTGCCGCAACTTCTTCTCCAGCTGGATCGCCACAGAAAACGTGATAACGAGGGTCCATCGCAGTACTACTGCAACAACTTTCCATCTTGAAACTGCAGCTGACGCCGCTCCCTTCACCGAAGCGCGTGTTTAGAAAAAAATGTTTAACGATTTCGAGTACACCGAAGCACGTACACGAGGCGCATTCACGCAACTACCGAGCAAATCTCTGCGGGGCGGTATGACGGCAGAGATAACGCGCGTGGAGGTTCGGCACATGTATTCATGCGCGAAATAGTCCGGAGGATTGTGGAGCGTGTTTCGGTTTCTTTTTTTTTTTCTCTGCGTTGCCTACTGGCTGTGCACCTATAAGGAAAGGCGCATTTTCATCGGTTTAAATAAAGTGGAATGGGTGTTTATAAGCCATTCCGCTGTTTCTATATAGAGTCAGTAAATCTACCGCAAATATTTTGAGGGAATAAATAAGCACATCTGTGCGATGTTCGCGATTATGCGGCGATTGAAGGGCCCTGCCTTTCGTACCAGTTCAGTGACAGTATACAACTCTTCTGAAAAATAGTATGAACATGTTGAGTTATTTTCGACAGTGCACTTGAGTACGTTTCCTTAATGGCCGCTCAAACTTTTGGCGGAGATGCAATGTTGTTGAACTTGGACGAATTGTCACGCCTTCACAGCGCGCTACGTGTTCGCTGATGCCGTATGGGGCGCTCTCATGGGCTGCCGAAATAACCATAATTTCACTCTACATTCACGTTCACGCCAGCGATGTCTCGCGGGCATGAACGATGCACATGTGCGCTCAACTTTAATGCACATTGCTATTACCACAAAAATAAAAGCTAGAGTGCCGTGTTTTCTGACTACTAGCAAAACCACGCATGTCATACGGTTTTCCCTCTTGCGCGTCACCTCACATGTGATGGATGACAATAGCATTATGCACTTTGTGTGATGAAATTAACAAAAAAAAAGTAAGTTAGACCTCTTCGTCACGGGAACCGGCATTGCACGAAAGTAAAGCCTGTCCTTGTAGAAATAGTTGAATTTTTACTGTACATTGATATATGAAACTTGCACAATTACTATTGTTGTTTCGCTGCTATTGCACCGCTAACCTTGAAGGCATTCAGCTGAACGCTCGGTGGATACGACAGAAGAGCGTCGCTGACTGGACGGAGACCCTGGGCTAAGGCCACCATGCTATATGGATTTTAAAAAGGTATATTGACACCACGGCTGGACTTAGAGCAAAACGCAACGCGCCCGTGTTTTCCGTTTTGTCCCGTCTGCGATTTTACGTCGACGCGAGCGCAAGCGAGTAACAGTTGTTACACCCACACTAAGAAAAAAAAATTGATCAAAAGAGGGTTATATCATGCTAATCCTCTTCGTGTACTGACTTGGAAATCAGACACGCAAAAAGAGAGTTGCCATTTCTAAGGAGTGACAGAAACCTCATCGAAACGCGCTTGGATTGCCTCACGTGTCGAAGCCTCGAAGGCGTCGCTGTATACGCCGCACGCATCACGCCTTCGCTGTTCGGCGTCGTTCTGGCTGGCTCCCGCCCACCCCGGCGACGGGATGTCGCATATCGCCGCCGGTGCGGCGCGTTCGCCTCCGCCTGCCCTCTCTTTATCTCCTCCGTCCAATGCGTTTTGTTGGTTGCGTTCGTCATGTGTCTAGTTGCTCCCTGTTTCGAGCGCATCATCAGGGTTGGTCGCGCCAGGCTCCGTGCTTGGAATTCTCGCATGGGGTAAGAAATATTCATGGAGCTTCGGACACGGACAACGTGCGCCGGTTAACCGCGAGTTTACTGCTTTTTTTTGTAGAGTACTAATTGCACAGCGCTAGTATGGTGTCTGCGGCACCTCTGCTGAAGTAGGCTGCCAGCCAGTTTCAACAGTAGCATCCGTCGGCATAACTGTTGCAGATGCCTATTTAGAAACGCGCAGCACAGTCATAGCGAGAGCTGAAAGAGCACAACCTTTCAGAGCCTTTTCTAAACACTCTTTGGGATGCTAGAAGCTCACTGCTGGGTACCCACTGCGCTATAAATAATCATATTTTGTGTAGTAGGCCATCAATGCTTTGCTTTGCTATCCTAGATGCATGGCACGTACCCACTTTTGGGGATTGGCCAAGAATGCAGCGCAGAGACTGGTAAAAGTAGTTTTAGGTAAGCTGTGAAATTTAAAAGCAAAAATAAAGAAATAAAATAGCAAATATACGAAAAATATTCAATTTAACTACAAGTAACATGCTTTTCAGCCTGTATTCCAGGCTGCCGAAATAACCTGATGGGAATAATTTCGAAAACTTAAGTTTTGACCAAACGAAATGACGAATAAATTTAAAGACCAGGTTAAAATGGCACTCGTTGAGTATTTTTAATGAAGTTACACATGGCATCAAAAGCATCCCTGTGGCAGTATCCCAAGCCTCAGGCACCGAAGCCTTATATATTTTCCTCCGATAAGGTCAAGCCTATTTTTGTCAAAGGAGTAATTAGAAGTCACGTTCTGATACGAGAATATCTTGCACATGTCAAAAAGAAATGTGCGATATTTTCCAGTTCTCCGCAGAATTGGCAGAGGGGTGATACCGTCAGACCAGCCCTGTACACATAAACGTTTAATGGGGACATGACATCGAAATCTGCTGATCACTTCTGATTGCCGAGAATGGCTCCACTGCGATTTCCATGGATATTTCAGGTGGTTATATTCCGTCCACGTGGTTATTGCTTCCATCTTATCTGTGTGGATATCTGATCTTCTAAACCTGATTGCGGTGAAATATTCTACCACTGGTAGAACCTGAATTATTGAGAGATCTAGCGATGAGCGGGCTAAGGCGTCGGCCATTTCATTTAATGTTAACCCACAGTGACCTGGTACCCATACTAATTTCAGGTACTTCAGCTGAGACGGAACTAAAGATTGTAACGTCGTGATGGCACGACAGGTATGAGAAGTTGTAAGAGCTGTGCATACCGATAGCGAATCAGTAATTATTATTGCTATCTCTATGCTATCCTTCATCATTCTTTGAAGAAGAGTGGTATCCTTTACACACTTCTTAGGAATTTTGTGCAATTTTTCATGCAGTGGCTGACGACGATGATGAAAGATGCCTGAAGTGGGTATGCGCCACAGTAAATATATAGTGCCTTGCTAATAGGTGATCAAGAAAAAGTTTTCTGCGGCTTCGCTGTTCGGTATAGCTGTGGTACACTTCCGGGGGATTGTAGTTTGTAACCTGCGGTAACTTGTATCTATGTTATTTTCCCAGTTTGAGCTTATTCTATTTTAAGTATACCTTTCTGGATGTCTGTGTCATCTCTGGGTCAGACGGTTTCCCTCTGGTCTGCTTCCGATTCTTCACAGGATATTCCACTGGATTTCTATCACCTTACCAGAATCAGCAGTGCTCCTAAGGCTGTGGTGCCAATGAATAGAGGAGTAATTCGGATGAAAAACCCTAAGGCCATCAAATATGAGCTATGCATGGTGAATATTCATTATCTACAGATAACAGAGGCCCATAACTTCGGACTTGGCAAAATCCTCTGCTGCTCTTCATACCAGGCCTGTAACAGGGACCTTTTAAACTGTAGCAGTTTTACTTCATCTCCGGTGAGCTGTTTCATTCCCTTTCACCTTGCTTGTTATAAAGGCCCAGTTCGTGGAGTACACGTCAGTTTAATCTTCAGTGAGCTGCTTCATTCCCTCCCACCTTGCTTGTTGTAAAGGCCCAGTTCGTGGAGTAGACGTCCGCTTAACTCCAGCGGAAATCTTGGATATTTTCTCAGAGGCAGGTTTTGTATCCGTCAAACGTTGTTACAACAGGCTTGTCAACAACGTGAGGGTTCCTTCTGAGACGGTTATCGCCACAATTGCTGGGACATCGCGTCCTTCAGAGATCAAAGCTTTACCTTCAATATATCGAGTTTAACCGCTTGCCCAATGCCCTCTTCACTGTCGAAAATGCTGGAGGCCTGGACATCGCATGAACGGTTGTCGCTCTATTTTCCGATGTTGCATCTTGGGACTGATCACAGGGCCAACGACTGCAAGTCTAATAAGGAGTCGTGCTGCTTATGTAGAGCCAATTGTAGAGCACACCACTCTGACTGTCCTGCTTGAGCTAAGGAACTCTAAAATATTCACAAAATTGAAAGAAGGTGTTGCTCATGCAGGGAAGCTCTAGCAAAAATACAGAGCAGGACTCGAGGATATGCAGAAGTTACAGCCCGACTGCCTCTCGCTATAGACGCGTCTATAGCTCAGTAAATTTCTTCACTCGTAAAGAAAGCAGTAGAAAAGTGCCTTGAAACACTGCTTCTTAACATATATGAGACCTTGGCTCAAGTGATTTCTTTACAGCTATCTCGTATATCGGAGGAACTATCCAAAAACTTGCAAAACCCTATCCATTTCAATAATTCCTCTCTTGGATCTCAGTCGGATTCTCAGAGTGATAAAAAAATTCGACCTACTAACTCACAAAGAACTGAGCAGGACCGTCTGTCTGATTCCGGGTCACAAGATATTCATGACGTAGAGATGGATGCTCGAATCCTTAAACGTATGAGATCCCCGAACATCAAGAATCAGAGTTCTAATCCAAAAATAAAAAAAAGTGCGAAGGAGCCTTTGACAAGGAATGATTTCTTGAAGGATAGTATTTAGGACCAAGCAATTGCGTCTGCTTGCCTATCATCAAAATAAGGTAGCTGCTTGTCTACCATCGAAATAGGGTACCTTAGAGTCCTTCAATGCAACTGCCGTTCCATACTTGCCGTGATATCAAATCTGTTATGCATTATCTCGCAAGATTGTTACAATATTACAATAAACATGATTATTGTCTGAAAAAGTGTTTTATTTACAAAATTTTAAATGTTTTCATTTGAATAGGAACACCTTAGAGCCCTTCGATGAAACTGCCATTCCATACTTTCCACGATAACAGATCTATGATGCCTTATTGCGCAACAATCTCTGGATGTTATAGTACTACAAGAAGCTTAGTTTTCTAAAAGGTTTTAAAAAAAATCTAAGAAGTTATCATTTACAAAATTATGAATACTTTCGTTTGAATAGGAATACACGATGGGGAGAAGTAGAATTTTGTATATGATCTAAATTTTGTCATACAGTGAACATCGTTTTCCGGGCAATATCATCTGATTACGGAGTTCTATTAGTGGAACTTGTACTTCCAGGCTGCGCACCATTATCTTAGACAGCTACTTTCCGACCGCAGTAAAATGGAGAAGTATTCTGAACTCCATTCAGAGCTTTTGCAGACCTAAACACTATTTATGGGAGATTCTAACTCACATCATGTAACATGGGAATACCGTACATACTATAAAAATTATCGATAAAAAGGGTGTTTTTTTCCCACAACAATAATCGTCATCAAGCTTGCGTGCGCATCCTTTTTTCAAAACTCGGCGCTCGCCACTTTCCTATCGAGAATGCAATGTAACCCTCATAATGGGCTTGTCGATTGTGACCGGAATGTACCGGGCGCGGGGCGACAGCGCAAAGATAAAACGCAATAATTATGACGTTTATTGCTGTGGGACAAAAAGACACCCTTTTTGCGCGCTCTTTTTTCACAGTGCAGATGAATCAGGAAAAAATCTTTGGAACTGGAATGATAAAGATGACTCTAAATGTATAACGTATATGGAACCCACATTTATTCGACGTAATGTAAGATCTGTGCTGGACTTGTCATTTGCTAGCTCAAGCCTTCTGATTTCTTCTCGGGTGGTAGTTGATACCACCACTAATAGTGATCCCTGCCCAACAGTGCTTGACGTCAAATGCTCCTTAATCCCGTTGGATCATCAGACTCAACCTTTTGTAAACTACTCAAAATAAAAAAGTGGCATCTTATCGACTAGGTGAATATTGGAGAGTAGAGCGAAGCGGCGTTCGCAAGCCGCTGCCGCGCCGCTTCGGCCTCCCGTTCTCTTACGCCGGGATCTTGTCGGCGCCACTGTGCAACTTTACACAGCACGCTTCTGCCTCGCGGTCACGCCGCTCTGCAGCCTTGTCCATCCGCTGACCTTCTGAACGAGCGCGTGCCAAAACGGCTTTTATTTACTACACTGCGCCCCCTAGCATGCGGCGCCGCCGACGAACACATGATCGCCAACGTCTTCGTATGGCGTCATTCCTATTTTATTGTGCGCTTGCACGTCGGGGTTCTGTCATCGAGCGCGAGCCGCCACCGCCTTGCGCGTATCATACTTTTTATTGGCTAACCGTGAATCACCCGCTGGCCGCGTCCGTCTGTCGTCTATCTATTTGTCTGACGCACGGACGGACGGATGGACGCACGAGACAACGAACGGACGTCTGGACGGATGCATGAATGAACGGACGAACGCACGGATGAACGTACGTATGGGCGCATAGCGAACGCACAGACTAACACACGGACGGATGGATGGACGCATGGATTAATTCAGGGACGGACGCACAGACGGACGCATGAATAGACGCACGAAAGCACGGGTGAATGGACGGACGCATGGACGGTTGCAGCAATGGATGGACACACGAATGAACGAACGCAAGGACGGATGCACAGATGGACGCACGAGAGGACGGAAGCATGGATTAACGGATGGACGCATGGATGGACGGAAGCAAGAACAAATAGACGGCCAGAATGACGGATGCTTCACCCCACTAATTATCATTCACTCCTTGAATATGCTGTAATTTTTATAATTTATCATCCTGTACCCTCAGTCAGGCGCCGGATAATGATCGGCATATAGGCGGCACACTCCGGCCTACTGACTAAAATCTTGTCTATCGGGAGCTCAGCAGTAAAAAAATACCCGTTACATCCGCGTGGCGCGGAAGTCACGGGCCGGTAAGAACAGGTGCAAGAAGAAAAAAAAAAAGAAAAAAAAAGGCGAGCTGGCATGAACTTATGTAGAACCGTTCAGCCACAAGCGCAAACTTGACCCCCCCCCCCCCCCCGCTGTCGCCAAGCCAGCTGGACGCCCGGCGCCAGCGTCACGTTCACCATCGCCTGCATGCCGTGGTATTTGTGCGTCGCCGCTTCGTCTCGCTGTCTTGTGATGGTCGGTTTTCTACAAGATGGTTTGGGACGGAAATATTTTCCAGTGCTATATGGCACACTTTATTCAAGATATCATACATCTCTCTGTACTTAAGCATACACTGGGATGTGGAGTTTCATTGTTGCTCGTCTGACTTCAATAAAAAAGTCACATTTGGGTGAAGGTTAAAGAACCCCAGGCGGTCAAAATTTCCGGAGCCCTCCACTACCGCGTCTGTCGTAATCATATGTGGTTTTGGGACGTTAAACCCCACATATCGATCAATCAATAAAAGAGTACAAACAACTTTACGTTTATCTGTTGTCGAGGTATGACACCGTGTCATGCACTAAATAAAAGAGTACTAGTGCATGCGCGACAGCTTACTGAAACACTGGCCTATGTATGTTCATGCTGATGTTGTACGAAACAAGTTGAACTGAAGATTTTAGGAAAGCGTGGCAAAAAAAAAACCAAACCGAAGGCCGCGAGACAGAAAATGACCGGAATTGAAAATCGATTGGTCGATGTTTGATTAGTGGTTGTATAATTTGATGATGAACATCTTGTACAGAAGTCAAAAGTCAGGTGCAGACGTCAGCAGGAGAGCTCCGCCACGGTGGTCTGGTGGCTAAGCTACTCGGCTGCTGACGCGCAGGTTGCGGGTTTGAATCCTGGCTGCGCCTGCTGCATTTCCGATGGAGGCAGAAATGTAGGCCCGTGTGCTCAGATTTGGGTGCAGGTTAAAGAACACCATGTGGTCGAAATTTCCGGAGCCCTCCACTACGGCGTCTCTCATAATCACATGGTGGTTTTGGGACGTTAACCTACGCATATTAATCAATCAATCGAAGTCAGCAGGAGAGTATATGTCACCGACATTTGCTCAATCTTTTGAATATTTAGTACAGTTCTCATATTCCAGCATGATTTCGTAACAGTGAACCACGACCAAGACAACCATGGTACTGCTGTGCAGATGATGTACCAGCTATAAAAATCCCCATATTTTAAAAAGCAACTGTTAGCAGTAACAATAAATATTTTGAGGTTCGTTCTGTACCATTTCGTGACCCCAACTGCACGCCAACGTTCGCGAAAAAGATGTGCAGAGGCCTGATTTATTTGGAGGGAGACCGACCTGACCGTCGCTAATTTGCGTACGTCATACTTCTTCTTTTATTTCAAGAAATGCAGAACACTGAATAGACCCGTAGTCATAGGCTAGTAAGGTATCTAACGCGAGAAAGTACACAAGCAGAATACAATTTGTATATAAGAAAAAAATCAAAACAATAAAGAACGCAAATTTTTCAACAAACGAACAAAAATACAAGAAGATACACATTGTTGAACTTTGTTCATAAATAATGAAATAATAAAGTACAGTCAAAACATCAAACTATGTGTAAAGCTTAGTACATGGTCATTACTATTGATCTACATGTAGCAAATATTTTTTTAGTGTGCTCGAGAAAGCCCTAGAATCTTTATTTATTTATTTATTTTATTTATTTAAGGAATACTGCGGACAGTTTTTCACCATCCTAGCAGGAGAGGGTTACATAAGGTTCCTAACACAGAGGTCAAAACTAGAAGAAGTCGGAGCGTGCACGCAGTCGGAAGGCAGTAAATTCCAGTCTTCAATGGTTCTTACAAAAAAGGAGTACTTGAATGTGTTATTTTTAGGGGCATATGGTCTTACAGTTTTTGAATGATTTAACCTTGCTGAGCGTTGAGGAGGTGGCAGAATGTACAATTCTTTATTTAAATCAGATTCATTGTTGTATAGTTTATAAAAGAAGACTAACCTTGCAATTCTTCGCCTACATTCCAGTGGTTCCAGCTCACATTTATTTAACAATTCTGAAACGGAGGAGAGGCGCCTAAAGTCTGAGAAAATGAACCGTGCGCTTAGCCGTTGAAACCTTTCCACTTTATCTATGTCTTTCTTTAAATATGGGTCCCACGCAAGAGATGCGTATTCTAGCACTGGTCGAACTAGGGTTTTATAGGCTGCAAGTTTAATTTTACAATCACATGACCTCAGCTTCCTTCTTAAGAAGCATAGCTTCTTGTAGGCCTTGGCGCAAACGTTGTCGATGTGAGCGTCCCAACTAAGTTTCGTATTAATGGTCAATCCCAAATATTTTACGGAATTAACAAATTCAATACTTTGGTTACGGACATGGTATTTATGTTTAAGAGGACTTTTCTTGTGTGTTACTGCAAGAGCGCAAGTTTTTGAGTAGTTAACAACCATCTGCCACCTCTCACACCAGCCAGCAATTTTGCACAAGTTGTCGTTAAGCAATGATTGATGCAAGGGGCTACTGACAGTTGTATAAATAACACAGTCGTCTGCAAACATTTTCACAGTCACTCCCGCGTCAATATCATCACAAATATCATTCACATAGATCAAGAACAAGAGTGGTCCCAAGACCGACCCCTGGGGCACTCCTGATAATACATGAAGGTTTTGAGATTGGTAGCCGCTAATTTCTACAAACGGCGTTCTGTTTTTCAGATACGCAGAAATCCAGTCCACGAGGCGGGGAGCAATCCCTACACGCTGCATTTTTCGTATCAGTAAAGAGTGCGGTACCCTATCAAAATGTTTTGATAGGTCCAAAAATATTGCATCTATTCGTTTTCTGTCATTGATAGCATCAGCGAAGTCGTGTATGACTGATACGAGCTGGGTCGTCGTTGATAACTTTTTTCTAAACCCGTGCTGGAAGCTGCCTAATATGTTTTTTGATTCCAAGAACGAAGTTATCTGGCTGGAGAGGTTGTGCTCAAGTAGTTTACAGCAACTACTGATTAATGATATTGGCCTGTAGTTCGAAGCGAGCAGTTTGCTTCCATCCTTGTGTACTGGGACAATTTTTTCACACAACCAATCAGAAGGTAGGCATCCGTCATCCAAAGATTTGTTGAACAAAATATATAAGTAATGTGAAATAATGTCTGAAGTGGTATGTTATTCCACACTTTAGCTCCTACGAACTGTAGTAAGCGTTCACCATACACGTTTTTAGTGGGTGGAAGATTGAAATTCCGCAATGCCATGCATCTAGTGACGCGGGACGAGGAAGAAAAGATAGATACATCGAAACGTACACTGTGTGCAATAACATTATTGATGGTGACTGCAGTTTTATGCTGCCGTATGCAATCAAAAGGTGGAATATCCAACTTGTGAAACAAAGACTCACTGGGTTCATTATATGCCGCATAATCTATAATTCTAAGTGCACGCTTTTGTAATATCCGGATAGGATCAAGGTAAGTTTTTAAGGTCCACCCCCATGAGTCTAAGCTGTATGATAGATGACAATGAACAAACGAAAAATAAAGGACTCTGAGAATATTTCTGCTAAAATAATTTCTAGCAGCCAGTAGCATACTGCAGCCAGATCCTAGCTTAGTACAAACAGAGTTAATTTGTTTTTTCCAGTGTAATTGGCTTTCGAACACTACACCGAGATATTTAAACTCATGTACATGCTCAAATTGGCAGTTGTTCATTGTAAGTCGAAATGACTCACAGTTTACATTTCAATAACGGGAGTGAAAAATGGTGTGTTTGGTTTTCTTTGCATTGAGTGTTAATTTGTTCACTATAAACCACTTAAAAATATTTTCTAGTTCTTCATTAGCTCTACATTCTAGATCGGCTATATTATCAGCGGTAACTATTAAAGCTGTGTCATCAGCGTACATAAGCAACTCGGCCGATTTGAGTATGCATGGCAGATCATTTACGTATAGTGAGAATAACAGTGGTCCCAGGACGGACCCCTGAGGTACCCCTGTCTTTATGTTTAATAATGATGACGTAAGATCTTGCATGTTGACCATTTGATGACGTCTATCAATGTAGTTAGAAAAAAGGCTAAAAACTTTGCCACGGAATCCATAGTGTTTTAATTTGATAAGCTGAATATTATGGTTGACGGTATCCAATGACTTTTTTAAATCAATGAAGACAACTGCCACAATAAGGTTGTTGTGCAGTGCTTTGTTAATCTTCTGTGATAACGATAACACAGCTGTTGATGTGGAATGGTGTGATCTAAATTCATGCTGCACCGGGCAAAAAGCATTATATTTTTTCTAAGAATTGGCACATTCGTTTTCCAAGAATCTTTTCGAATATGGTGTTTATAATGCTTAACACAAATATGGGCCGATAGCTTGAAGGATCAGAGCGATCGCCCTCTTTATATACCGGCACAACTTTGGCGTTTTTTGAACAAGATGGGTACGTCGACGTACGCAAGCAATGGTTACATACGTGCCACAAGATGGAACTCAAAATATCAATGTTATCTATCACTAAGCGAGCACTAATACCATGTCTTCCACTGGCTTTGTTCGTGCTTATATTGGCAACAGTGTCATGAATTTTATCCTCACTGCTGTAGTGAAAAGCAAACGTATTTGTTAAGGAGGTTGAAAAACATTTTTTTTTCTCTTCTAGGAAACATTGCGGCTAAGGTAGAGCCGATTTCAGTAAAGAATAGATTAAATTTATCAAGTATACGCGCATCGACTACATCCTCATTTGTCATAAACGGCTGCAATTTTCGTTTCGCCCGCGTGCCCCATCGTCCAACGAAGGGCGTTTTTGTGTAGGGAAGATGACATCTGGCGACTGGCGACGCAGCGGCGGCGCCGGCGCGTCTTCCCTACACCTGTACCGAAAAGAGAAACAGGTGTTCGAGGAAAAAGAAATGGCCTCGAGAGGACACGGGACGTCCCGAAAGAGTTTGGACTGCATCGGAATCGGCAGTTGACGTGCAGCCAGCAAGAAGTGCGGTCGTCGGTGTCGCGTGTCTCACGTAGGCGGCGAGCATGGAGTGACCTGCGCAACGTATTAAGACGGCTGCAATTCCGGGCACCCTCGTCGTCTACTAAGCTGGCGAGATCTTCAGCGACACCCCGTCAACTACCCTACGTGTACCAAGATCTGGCCTGTACCGTAAGGAAGTTTTATTGAGACTTTTCTTTTGAAACTGTTATTTTTTATAACCAGTTTTAAATTGATTGTACTTTTGTGCGCTGCGTCGTACTTAAAAATCGAGGAGCGCGACCTTGACCGTTTTCTTGTACATTTTCTGTGCATCTCCTTCAGTTTCGTCACGTTCTTATTTTATTACCATTACACTTATTTGTGTTTTGTCTCTACCTGTTGTAGTTTTCTTATAGATCATAGTTTGCTTTGTTGTTTTTTCATCGCGTATCAGTGTTTTTTCTCTATTATTTTTGCAATCTCTTGCCGATTGCCCTTGTTCTAAATAAATGCTTGTTTGTGTGTGATCAAATGTTCGTGCCTGCTCTATGAGTGCGTCGGTCAGGCCCACACATCACTACACGTGCAACCCTGCACTGGTCGACCGACCTTCTAATAAATTTGAGATGTTCCACTTCGAGGCCATTCAGGCGTCGCAGGCTGAAGCGTAAAGTGGACGCCTGCGAGTCTGCCGCATGTCGTTGTTATATCGGCGGGGCCTCAACCGAAGTGTGTGACACCACTCTAGCTTGTAATATCCGCATGCTTATCATTAGAGCATATTTTAGAATTAGCGCTTCATCACTTAGACGTTTACAGTTCGTATTAATTTCTGAACTGAGAACATTTTTAATGAGCCTTGGTCTAGAGTACATAGGTCTCATTTTTTGTTTTTTAAAGACCAGCTGGAACGTTTGAACGTCAACATACGCAGCATTGCTTCGAACCACTCATTGGCAAAAACTAAAATTGAATTCGATAATATATTTCCTTCTAATGTCAAACTTCTACCTGGAAGGTTTCTAAGAGGTTTATTAGAAGACTATCCACTTCCATTGGAAATTGTTATTGTTATTGATATGGATGCATCGATGCGTTAAGAGAAAGCGGGGATAAATAATCTTTTCAGATACTTTGTCTTGGTCCTTCTCAGTACGTCTCCCGGATTACACTGTTACATATGAAGCATAACTTTTTGCAATTATTTTTGCCCTTAGAAAATTTTCAATCAATAATTGTATAGTTGTTACTGATTCGCTTTCGGTATGTAGATAGTTACTCAGCTTCTTCATTCGAGTATTCCTCTTGAAATGCTTTCGCTTCTTTAATCCCAAAACACCTAAGTACAGAGCGGGTGGTGTGGGTGCCAGGTCACTGAGGTATACTTATAAATAAAGGGCTGACACTCCAGCGTGGTGGTTCCTAGATTGTTCTGTAATGTACATTGTACGTGATACCAGTTTTGTTACTGAATCCGGATTTTGTAAGTATTCTTTAATTCAGGATTCTATGACTATTAGTTGCCAGTTCAAAAATACGGTCATCTTTCCTTTGCTTGGAATAATAAATTGGGCTCCTCCATCTCGCAAAATGGATGCATGCATTACAAGCACCTACTCCCTTACTGTAATACTAAATATGGTACATGTGACGCTAGCGAAACAGCCGCAAGCGCATCATCAGCGTGGCAAGTAGTCATGTTGTTACATGACTCGCATGTCATGAATTTCATGTTAGGGTTTGTCGCTTGTGTTCGCTATGCAATCATGCCATACCAAACCAGTTTCGCAACATACCATGTGACCGAAACTACAGCAAAAGCTGCAGGACTATCAAATGTAAGTCATGACACTCATGACATACATATCATCATTTTCATGGTATTACTAGTCAAATATGTTCTTCATACATTTATGTTGTGCCATACCAAGTTTTGTATCGATTATCATTATCGAGTATTGATATCACTATCGAAACGGCCAGGAAAGCTAAAAATCGTAGGCGGCTAGATAGATAGATAGATATATAGATAGATAGATAGATAGATAGATAGATAGATAGATAGATAGATAGATAGATAGATAGATAGATAGATAGATAGATAGATAGATGGGTGGGTGGGTGGGTGGGTGGGTAGGTAGGTAGGTAGGTAGGTAGGTAGGTAGGTAGGTAGGTAGGTAGGTAGGTAGGTAGGTAGGTAGGTAGGTAGGCAGGTAGGTAGGTAGGCAGGTAGGCAGGTAGGTAGGTAGGTAGGTAGGTAGGTAGGTAGGTAGGTAGGTAGGTAGGTAGGTAGGTAGGTAGGTACGCTCAAAGTCGCCGAAGTTCGCTAACAAATGCTTCGCATTTAAAGTAGTACCATAATATAAGTAGACATTGAAAATGGAAACTCGTGCTCACGTGAAGCTGAGTTCAAGTTTTGTTTATTTTAATTCGCGCCATCAAATGCAATACAAGCCAAGGTACTTCCATGCATAGTATCTAGGCCCAACAGAAATGAAATACACTTGATATTACTTTGATAACACCAACACATAAACCATGGCATAGCTATAAAACTTCATCAAGGAGCTTGACAAAGCAATGTAGATGAGCATACCACACAATATGTAAAAAATGTTGTGAAGGCAAATGAGCTTCGTAAGTCGGGACGCAGAGTGTTGTGGTAGCAGTTTCATAAAGCGCTAGGTCTGAAGTTAATTGGAAAGTTCGGGAACCATGCTTCATCGTAATTGTTCCACGGCGGCAACATCAACTACGGGTAGTTATTCAGGTGCTACCCCCGACGTCGTAAATTGCGGCTGTTATAAACGAATATATCTTATTATATAATATAGCATTGGAACATATTGCAGCTGCAGCGTATCTGCCACGCGTCGAGTCGGTCAATACGTATTCACGCTTTCCCTGACGATAAAGCTTCCCTGGCCGGGCTCCACAATCAGCATTTTCGGCATTTGGTCCCGCCTGCTCAGAAACTCCGCGTATTCAAACAGGCTGCACAGGATCAGGCTCTGGAAGGAGAAAACAACACAGCAAATTGGAAAGTCAAATTGGATAACTGGAAATTTGCAAGTTATTTGTCTACGGTAACACCAGCATCCATATCCACATTTCAGTTGAAAAAAAGTTCATTAGTTTGAATGCAATAGAGTTCTGCTGAGGCCTGTAAGGTGGTGGAAGGTCTTCAGAAAAAAGAAAACAGACGAATACCTGTTTGTGACACGTAGCGCAAGGAAATTTTTACGGATTTTACGGACTTCCTCATGCCTTTGTGCCGCAAACGGATGGCTCTCTATTTTTTTCATTTTTTAAAATGTTTTTAGGTACGCAACAAGACATACTTAAAAAAGATTATTGCCTTTCAGAGATAGCTTATTGATCGTGTTGCATCTCACAGATTCATCGGTGTGTTTTCATTTACCTTCGTGCATTCACGTCACGTGATAGAAAATTTGGTATGTGTGGAGCTGGCGAAACGGCCGCGAGCATGCGGTGAGCGTAGCATGAGTCATGTGTTACATGACAAACATGTCATAATTATTATGTTTGGACGTGCCATTTACCGTTGTCGTCTATTCACGTCACGTGATAACAAATTTGGTATATGTGGAGGTAGAGAAACGGCCGCTAGCGGGCTATGAGCGTTGCTTGTAGTAATGTTTTACTTACACACATATCGTGTTTATTGTGTTTGCACCAGTCACAAACCTTCATAATCAATTCACGTCACATAATACCAAACTTGCTATTCGTGAAGCTACCGAAACGACCGTGATCGCTCCATAAGCGTACGACCTGCAATCATGACCTATATGACATGCATACCTTGATTTCCACGTAAAGGTCGGTCATTTATGTTTGCCATGAAGTGATGTAAAACCATACCAGTTTTGCAATGTGTCATGTCAACGGAACCACCGAACGAGCAGCATGAAGATGAAACGTAAATCATGACATTCATGGCATGCATGTCATGATTTTCATGTTGTGCCTAGTATCTAATGCTCTTCATACAGTCATGTTATGCCACAGCAATTTCGGTATTGATACCATTATAACGGCCAGGAGAGCTAAATGTCGTAGAGGGCTAGACAGACAGACAGACAGACAGACATATAGATAGATAGCTAAATAGATAGATAGACAGATAGATAGATAGATAGATAGATAGATAGATGGATAGATAGATAGATAGATGGAAATTGAACTGTTGACCGTTAGTTCACACACAGTCCCACTTAAAACAAATCAGGAACTGGAAGGAATTATAATAACATGCGACATTAAAAATAAGCAATTATGGTGTATCACAAAGTAAATTCAACAATACTGAATTCTTAAGGACATATATCTTTAGTGCACCCTCGGCCATAGTTTACGAGAAATCAGCGTCAGGATAGATTATTTTTCTATCTGACGTAACTGACGGATTCACCGCTTGCCTATCTTATTTTTTTTGTAGCTAATGTTGTGTAGAGTCGTCCCAGTGACTATTTGTTTGCAAATCATATTTACATGAACGTTACTTTTAATTCTAATAAAATCACAATGCTTGATTGTACCGTACGTATTCGTAATTTTCTCATGTATGACTAGTTATACACGTCTAGGCGGGAGATTGGCGCATTGTCAAGCTTTCTTGACATTTACACATATACCCTAGCTAATCACCTATACTGATAGTCTGAAGTATATATAGGAAGTAGTGAAATAAAAAGAACTGCTTATATATTTAAGCGGCAAGTCGATCAGCAGGCATCTTGCTACAATTGGTTGTAAAAATAAAAAAAGCAACGAATGTAAGCTAAGAAACCTGTGATTTTCCTAACACATATATAACACTTTCTGTGCTATATATAGAAGACATAACTTCACGTTCACTGAAATTTGGCTTTAAGGCCTTGAAAAATTGGCAGATCTCACGTACAGTGGAAATTGATGATATGCGAAGCACGAATAATAAATGTTCATATGTCCCTTTAAATCAGCACAATGTTATGAGGTGAAGGTAAATGATGCTGTGTATGATTTCCGTGTCATGATTATCATGTTTGGGTGTGTCGTTTATCTTCGTCATCTATTTACGTCACTTGATACCAAATTTAGTATATGTGGAGCTAGCGAAACGGCCGCGAGCACGCTATGAGCGTGGTGCGTTGTCATGTTCTTACATGACACGCACGTCAGGATTATCATGTTTGCACCAGTCATATAGTTCATCATCCATTGACATCTCGTAATACCGATTTCGGTATATGTGGAGCTAGCGAAATTGCCGGGATTGCATCATGAAGAACCCAACATACTCTAATGTAGCGTTGCCACGAGCGCATTCTGAGCACTGCGACGCAACTTTAGCAAAACGCGAGCACTGACGCCAGGCATGACGAGCGTCCGTCGGCAACCGGCTCGAAATGCGACATACTGCATTTCGCGTTGATGCGTTACCCAGACAACACTGCGTCTCCCTCTTATCGTGACGGAAGGACGCCGGACACGCTGAAACGCGCATGCGTCAAAGCAACGCAGCGTGCCGCGTGCCTTCGAATATATGACAGGACCGGCGGCTTGATTGGCAACGCCACCGTTACGCGAAGGGATGAACGCCGGAACGCGTCATGTCAATCAATCAATCAATCAATCAATCAATCAATCAATGAAGCTTTATTTTCATAAATAGATATATGCAATTACAGGAATTATTTGGACCGATAGCCTAAAGTGGCTAGTGGACGGTCCAATACAATGTGCAACATAAAAAAGTGTACAGGTCAGCTCTGAGGTAACAACATAAAAAAAAACAATCATGTGATACAGATAACACAGTAATACATTTTTTCTTGCAGATATGCATACTTATTAGCTTGCAGCTAGTTTCTATACATAGGCACTTATTAAAAAAATACAATGAAAATCGAATCACACACGCATGCTTACATGTCTTGACTCCACAGAAAAAATGATTTACATGCCATGCTGAAATTACGTGCCGTTTTAATCTCTAGGGGGACCATGTTCCATATTTTTGTTCCACTAAACTGTATCAGTCTTTCTCCGTAAACATTAAAACATTTGGGCAGATTGAAATTACCAATCGAAGCATGTCGCGTATTGCGTTTAGGAATTGAAAAAAGATCAGCAGGCAAAGGTGAATTTCTATTAATTATGTTATTTACTGAAACAGCAATTTTGTAGTCACGCAACATCGGAACCGAGAGAATGCGTTGTGATTGGAAAATATTACTTACTGATTCACCTTGGCTTATGATTTTCAGTGTACGCTTTTGAAGTCGTTCAAGAGTTTTTAGATAACTGTTGTACGTCACACCCCACGATTCCAGACAGTAACCTATGTGACAATGACACAATGAAAAGTAGAGTGTGCGGAGTATAGCTTGTGGAAAATATTGGCGAGCTTTTATTAGAGAATAGCAGCCATAGGCTAGCTTTGCGCACACACTTTGTACTTGCTCATGCCAGTGTAAGTGTTCATCAAAAGTGACGCCTAAATATTTAAAACAAGGAACTTGTTGAATAGGAGTGTTGTTTATTGTTAGGTTAAGAGATTCAGCGTCAATATGTTTCCTACGAGAGTGAAACACCATATACTTTGTTTTAGTACAGTTAACAGTCAGCTGATTCCTGGCAAATCATTCCGAAATGTTCGATAAATCGGTCATCGCGTCATTTTGTAAATCTGCTAAGGAGTGTCCTGTGAAAACTAAAACAGTGTCGTCCGCGTACATCAGTGCCCTTGACCTCTGTAGGGATCGCGGGACATCATTATTATAAAGAGAGAACAATATAGGGCCCAAAACTGAACCCTGTGGCACCCCGCATTTAATATAACCGTAGGATGATTTGATGTCACCAATGACTACCTTTTGTTTGCGTGCCGATAGATAACTAGAAAAAAAATCAAGCGAGTTACCTTTTATCCCATAAGAATGCATTTTTTCCAGTAAAATGGAATGACTAATAGCATCAAATGCCTTTCGTATGTCTAAAAATACTGCTATTGCTATGTTGTTTTCATGTAGCGCGGAATTAATATATTGCGTAAGCATCGAAACAGCAGTTGAAGTGGACCTGTTTGCAACAAAGCCGTGTTGCTGGGGACAAAGTACATTCTGTTCACCCAGGAAGCGCCTTAATTGCGACGAAATTAGTTTTTCAAGCGTAGTGTTAATACTACTCAGAACAGATATTGGTCTGTAGCTGTCCGGAAGATTCCGATCACCAGATTTGTACACTAGTATTACTTTGGCGGTCTTAAGTACACTAGGATAAGTTTTAGAGGAAAATGCATGATTAAATATATGGCATAAGGGACCACACAATACATCAATATTCTCCTTTAAAATCCTTGATGATATGGCGTCATGACCAGCTGCCTTGTTCCCTGGTAACTTATTAATTACTTGTCGGATGTCATCCTCAGTTACATCACATAAATCAAAATTATTGGTAACAGTACAGGGTGCATTTAAATTCTGCATATGAGTAGGGAACTTCCTCGCAAGGCTGAGACCAATATTAGTAAAGTAATCGTTAAAGTTGTCGGCCACTTCACGAGTTGGATTATCAGGTGTAATGCGTTCTTTGCTACCCATGCCAGTGACGTCTTTAACAATCTGCCATATTTTCTTCGTGTTACCATCATTTTTTTTTCACTAGGTTGGTATAGTAGCACTTCTTGGATTTTCTTATCATTGCTACTGACTTGTTTCTGTAAAGCTTAAAATTTTGATGGTAGTATTCATTGCTCCTGTTATTTTTCCATTTGTCGTAGTAAAAATCTTTCAGCTTCAAAACCTCAAGTATATTTCTATTCATCCATGGACATATGGCATGGTCATAATTTCGGCGCGAACAGCTACGCGTTGATCGTTCAATGACATCCATAATGCATTTTACAATGTTATCACACTCGACGTCCACGTCTTCATCATAGAGGGCATCAAAATTCGTTCCTTGTAGTAGTTTTTGCACGGAATTATAGTCGACACGTGTTGTTCGTTTAATGGCAGGTATGGCAGGAGCACAAATGTATTTCTGGGGTAAAAATAGAAAGGTGGGATTGTGATCCGCAATAGCAACAGCGTATACGCCTGCCGATACATCCAGGTCAGCGTTACAAAACACGTGATCAATAATCGACTCCGAGTGGTCTGTTATGCGAGTGGGTGATGAAATAACATTTCTCAGATTAACTGAGTGTAGCAAAAACACGTAATCATCACATGTATCTCCAGACACGTCTATGTTAATATCACCGCAGACAATAATAGGTGCTTTAGAGGCCACAATGGGTATCGTGGTACTTTCCATCACAGTAATGAAGTCAGCCACACTGGAAATTGGTGGACGATATATTACACCGATGATGACACCATTCTGAAGATGAATAAAAAGAGTCTCTGCCGATGAACTGCAGCATGAGCTATTGCTAAGGTGAACGAAACTAAAGCAGTCTTTGATAAATAGCGCCACACCCCCTCCTCGTGTAGCACTGTTTCTAGTTCATTTTCTTCGTTCAGCGAACTGGGAGCGCAGAGAAAACACAAAGGACGAAGCGAGGAACCACACAACACGAGCGCTCGTGTTGTGTGGTTCCTCGCTTCGTCCTTTGTGTTTTCTCTGCGCTCCCAGTTCGCTGAACGAAGAAAATGAATTACCAACTGGCCCACATTTTGATCCTTCTGCACTGTTTCTAGGTTGCGAAAGCATGACGTAGCCGGGTAAATGAACTGATTCGCTTTCTCGAAGCCAAGTTTCAGTTATAGCGATGACATCATATTTAAACGAGTGCTGTGATAAGTACGAAAGCAGATGATCGAAGTTCTTTTTTATGCTGCGAATATTACAATGTAATACTGCGAAATGATCCTGCTGCAGCCATATGTTTTCAACCTCAGAAAAAGAAAACGCCATTTAAAAGTATAGGAAACTCCAGGTTACAGAAACAAGCAGGCAATCCTCAAACAACTTTGGAAAGATCCTCTGCACATGTGACGTGAAGCACACGTGAATTATCCGCCTTCCGCATCAAAATCTTTCCACCAGTTACCCAGGTGTACTTCCACTTTTTTTCCCGCTTTGTCTTTAGAGCGGCTGTTAGCAATTCCTTGTTTGCCGGACACAAGTGCTCATTTATGTACACTGGAGATGCGATGCCCTGAAAACCTAAAGCTGTCGTGTTAAGTCGTTGCTTCTTAGCAGTCTTCAGAACATTATCTTTCACAGCTCTCGAAAGAAACCTAACTATGATGTTAGGTGTTGACGCGTTCCTTGATGGCACTCGGTGCACGACGTCTATATCTGTTTCTTTGATTTCAACTTTCAGGTAGCTGGCAAGCTGTTGCATTGTGGAGACCAAGTTTTCCCCCTCCATCACAGGAACTCCCTTTATTTCTAGGTTATTCTGTCTACTATATTGTTGCTGAGCCGTGAGTTCCTGTTTTATTTCCTTAATATTCTTGACGAGGCGACTGTTTTCGCTTTTAATCGCGTGGTTTTCTGCTCGCACCGCAGCAAGTTCTTTCTTTGTTTCGCCAAGTTCCACCCTGAATTGCTCAAATTGCTCATTCATGAAGTTGATTGACTGTCTAAGAGTTTGTAGTTCGCCTTCAATAACCTTTGTGATGTCTTTCTTTAGCTCATCATGTTTGGTATCAATTCTAGCAGAAAAATCTGACAAGGCCTTAACTAGTTCCTTTACAGTAGTGGGCGGCTTATCACCCATAATACCCGTCATTCACTGAGCAGTCCAGGAACTAAGAAGCCAAAGTACAAGTCGTTCACGTACCTGCGTAAAGCAAGGTAAATTTTTAGCTGTCGTTCAGCCTCGTTGCTGCCTGGACTGCCCGTGAAATGACGGCTGACCCTCGCTGGAGCGGTGGTTTTATAGCAGAGCTGTGACGTATTTCAGGGGGCGTTGTTCCCGGTTCTGCCCACTTGAGTCCTAGTAGCGCTGACCGCTTCCGAAGACACCTTGCCCGCTTCCACCACCAGCGTTCTCTTACGGGCGCTGCGTTCTTGTAAATGCTACGGCTCTCTTGCTGCCTGGACTGCCCGTGAAATGACGGCTGATCCTCGCTGCCACCACCAGCGTGTCGAAATGTATCGGCGCCTTGACTGTGGCATCAAGTCACGTTCCCACATGACACTGATTTCATGATTATCGTGTTTGCACCAGTCACATACCATCGTAATTCATTGGCGTCGCGTAATACCAGTTTGGCATATGTGAAGCTAGCGAAACGGATGCCAGTGCATCATGAGCGTGGCATGTAGTCATGTTGCTACATGACACACATGTCGTGATTATTATGTTTGGATGTGTCATTTATCTATGTCGTCCGTTGGCGTCACGTAATACCGAGTTTGGTACATGTGAAGCTAGTGAAACGAGTGCGAGCGCGTCATCAGCGTAGCATATAGTCATGTTGTTACATGACATGCATATCATGTTTTTCACGTTTTCACCAGTATCGCACCCTTGCCATTCATTCAGTACTGTAATACCAAATTTGGTATAAGTGAAGCTAGCGTAACTGCCACGAGAGCATCATGAGTGTGGCATGTAGTCTTGTTGTTACATAACACGCACGTCATGATCTTCATGTAATGGGTTGTCACTTGTGTTCACCATGCAATCATGCCACACCCTACCAGTTTTGCAACATGTTATGTGAACGAAATCACCACAAGAGCTGCAGGACCATGATACGTAAATCATGACATTCATGACAAACATCTCTTGATTTTCATGTTATGACTAGTCATATATGTTCTTCATACAGTCATATTATGCCATATCGAGTTTGGTACCGATACCATTATTAAAACGGCCAGGAGAGCTAAAAGTCGTAGGCGGCCAGACAGATAGATACGCTCAAATTCTCTGAAGTTCGCTATTAAATGCTTCGCATTTAAAAGTTAATAAAGAAAAGAAACAGGGATGACAGATTTGTATTAAATGCCACTTTCATGTGCGATAGATGGAAATTTTGACACTTCTGACTAACTTTTAGGAAGGCCATGTAATAAAACTAGCGATATATATTCAGAATTATTTAATTTGAAGCAGATATTTTTTTCTCAGCCCCAAATCAACTGTGCACTAAAAATAAACAATGATCTCAGAAGTTCTCAACTTGTTCTACATGCGGAGCGCAGAAATATCTCTATCGAAAGTTTCGCTTTGTGTATTTGGTTTGTATTCGCTTTGTTTTTCGTGAGCGCTGCGTTGTCTACAGATTAAAGTGGAAACATTCCCTCGGCACGTAAGTATACGACAGCGAACAAATTTTCCATCATTATAGTGCAGTTGCGAACGTCAGATGGGTGCATATTTAAAACTGTTTCAATACAGCAGCAATTTCAAATTAGTTGTTTCGTTACGTACCATTGGTTCTTATTTGTTAGCAGCAAAGTGTGGCATATGTAACAGTGAAATGTCCGATAAAGCCTATAGTATAGTTTGTGGAAAGTATTTTGCATCGCATTTTGACCTGCGAGTACCACATTAAAGAATCCCTGAAAATGATGAACGTATTTTTCATCAAAAGACTGTCTATAGCTCGCTTTTCAAGTTCGTTATTGTACGTCACGTAACAAATACGTCACTGTAGGTCAGAAGTAATTGGTATAAAATACCCCATAAACAATGACCGTTATTTTAAATAAATTAGCATCATACGAATTCTAGCAAGCAAAATATCACAGAAAAAAAAGCCGGCTACCATAGTCTGTGCAATAAAAGCCACAACGCCGCAGTATTCCTGTATGCGATATTAGTTGATTATGTCGAAAAAGTATTACTACGTCTTTCTTCAATATTTGACTTGACAAGAAGAAGAACAAGATTTTTTACTCCGAGCTGTATGTAAGATTTGATCCCTGTTTTGACAGTGCAGCTTCCACACATAGAGATTTTTGAACGTACATTATCACATTTTCACACTGGGAAAAAATGGCGTTCAAGCCGATAAAAAAAGAAGCCTTTTTGTTCACAATGCATTTTCTCTACACACACAGACGCACACTCTTACAAACGCACGCAATGCATACTCAAATTAGATACACAAGTAAACTTTGCAAGTTTTGATTTATGTCACCACGTAGCACAGTTACAACGCCTAAAAATGATGTTTATTAAAGGCGCAGTTACTTTTCAGAATTTGCGAGGGACACATAGCAAACAGGACGCAGAGGTGCATATATGGCGAAATTATTTACTGTCACATTCGCGTAGTCTTAAAGTTGACGTAAAACTATCTTGACGGTATACCCACGTCTGCTGAACAATAGGTGTCAGACTAGCTGGAGTTGATGATATAGGACATCCTAAATTTTTCTGATTTGACCGTTATCTTGCTGGAAGTGAAATGACGCTCACGTTAAAAACTTCAAAGGAATTAGTGCTGGTGCCGTTTATAGGTATATTAGGCACGCTCATCTGCACGTGCTTCAGAGACGTACACTTGCAGTGACAGGGTTAATAGTACCAGTGCCATTAACTTTATTATTATTGCCTCAAATGCCTACCTGTACTGATACAGTTACCAAGAGTGCTAGATGCCTTCAATTTAGTTTGCCACTACGTCCTATACACCTTTTTATAAACACCTCCCTGGGCTGTGCTAATTGGCGCGTCCTCCCGAAAATGCACTTGCAACGCTGCGCCCTTATCCCATAGAGTTTTTTAATATACACTAGAGGGAACTCTGGCGCTAGTGTCTATGCGAGCAGCAACACACGGTGCTTCAGCGAGCATGGCAATGATGGGTAGTACACACATTTGTCTAATTTTCCTACTTCTGGCCTGCTTCTGGTTCCGTGTGTGTCCGTGTGGCTTGAAGCTGTTTTTTCATGAATACATAAATTAGCAAATGTTCACCGTTTGTGCTTCACAACCTGATTTTTTTAGGCTTACCATTTCGAATCAATTCACTTAGTTGAAAAGGGTTTGTTTTTTCTTTCAAAACACAACTGAAACACAGCAATAAACGAAGCCGCAAATACGATTCACCGCCCGCAAGTACGAAGACTAGGCAACTGTGTGTACTACCCATCATTCCCATGGTCACAACGATCACAGCGCCAGAGTGCCCTCTAATTAATTTTGGGAAACTCTATGCCTTAGCCTTTGTACTTCCGTGCAGAGCCCATCATGGCGGTGTTTTTTTGCTTCCTGTGAAAAGGTAGATACAATTTCAAAATTTATATTGACTCAGTAAGCGCGTCTCTGAAAAAAATAAACGGCTTGGTGGTAAAACAGCTATATGTTTTTCCCATAGTGCAGCTGTGGTGCATAAATTACGGTGCCATGCTAATTGTTATAATTTAGGAGTTGCATTAACGCCAGTGACGCTGGATAAACCTCCGAAGTGTTCAAGGATTGCTGGGTGGAGCCGCCGTTGTGCAAGATAACAAATGAAAAACAAAACCCACGAGACCACGGCGCTCGCGCTAGTGAAAAGAAGTTTGAATGTGAGATACAGGCTTCATTTCGATATGAACACTTTGTGTAATCCAGGTGTTATCCATGCGACCATACGCCACTTGGCTGTTTTCTGTTCATTCGCACAGATGACGCTGCAAGTAACTATTTCATACAAAGGGTCATATATTTCTCGAGCTTTCCGGTGTTCGATGATGATTTGGGTGTTTGGTGAGAACCATACTTATGGGCTCACAGTGACGTATGCAGGAATCACCCACACCGTGCTAAAGATGCCTTAAACAAGCCCAGAAAGTCATTTCATGATTTTCAACCAGTAAGTCGCAAGATATTAGAAGGCATTAACTGGTATAGACTAATTTTTAGCGAAGCAAACAACGTAGAAAAAGCTGGGCTTGCGAGTTGCTTGCGCACAGGTCTCGAATTTCAGTGCGGGAACAATATTCGATAGACTCACCTTTATGACTAGTCTCATGATGACCCAAGCGAAGTGAAGAAATTGTCGGATTGTCTGCAACGCATAAAAAGGACATGTACTATATTTATGCATACTTCAATTTTATTCTGGAAGCGCGAAGGTGGCCTCACACGAGTGCAAATCATACTGACTTCCGGTGTTCTTTGTTGTTTTTGCTTCTGTCAGAATCACGATATCAGTGAGGTGCGCGCCGTAGTGAAACAATCTAGATATTAAGCCCCACCCGCGGCTCTTCAACGCGCACTCGATTCTAGGCATACTGAAGTTCTCTACATTTCGCCCCTATATCTGGCCGCCTTGTGCGGCACTCGAACCCGCAACCTCGAGCTCAGCAGTGATAAACTTTACGAGATAAGATACCATAACTGTAACTGTAAATTGAGAGAGACGGCCGATCAAGCTGCCCACTCAGCCCACACAGAAGATCATAAACTGCGACTATTACTTTCTAGGACAGATGCTGCACGAAAGCTCCGCAGGCTTGTTCGCCAACAAACCACATGAGAATGGAATCAGCCACACTTCAAGCATGCCCGACTGTACTCGCTTGACCCTACGCTAAGTCTTCAAGTCCCGTCGAGGCTTTGCCGAGCAGACCAGACCCTGTTATGTAGGCTGTGGTCGGGCGTTGCGTTTACCAACGCCTACGCTTTCCGCATTGGGATGGCCGACACCGCAGCCTGTGGCCACTGTGACAAAGAGGAAACAATCCAACATATTCTTTGTGACTGCCTAGCGTATAGTAAACAACGACTATGCCTTCGCAAGGAACTCAACAAGTTAGATGATCAACCTCTGTCGGAGCAGGAAATTCTGCAGTATCGTCAGGACGCGACTTCACAGAAGAGAGCCCTGAAAGCGCTACTACACTTTCTGCGATCGACCGGCCTTACTGAACGGTTGTAGCTAGGACGCCCTTCCTGTGTGTGTTTTCGTATCTTTTTTATGAGGGCGCGTGCGTTTTTTTCTCTATCTACCCTCTCTTTCTTGCCCCTACTTCCCCGCCCCCAGCGCTGGGTAGCAAACCAGATGCCAATATCTGGTTAACCTCCTGACCTTTCCTTTCTCACTCTCTCTCTCTCTCTCTCTCTGAGAGAGACGGAAAATTATTTAGGTCACATAACTGCGGAATTTACCTGCCTACAGACAGGTATAAATGTTAAATCTGATAGTTGTCCAGACAAACATTCCCATGGAATATCAGTGTGGTGCACAAATGATAATAGTGTGGTACATATTTTACAAAGGTAAGGCGTGCATTTTAAACAGGCCGACAAGAGAACTGTCATAATGCAGTGAATTTCCTATCACGAAGCATGTGTGTATTATTTCCATGTATGCCTCATTCAGTGTACTGTGCACGCGATGCCAGTGCGAGTAAAGAAAAACACCACATGGTTGAAATCTCCAAAGCGCGCCATACTGGCTGTCACTATATTCATATTCTGGTTTTGGGAAGTTAAACCCCAGATATTATTATTTTATTATACGCCTCATTGTAGTTCCGAGTTTGAATGCTTGTTTTTCACCTTCCTTTTGCAGTGCGCCACACTACTCATGAGAAAGGCATTCAATGCTGCTGAAATGTAATGAAAAGGAAAACGTTTGGCACAGTGTCGTCACGTCATGCAGCGAGAACATTCACAGAAATAAGGGAAGTTGAACATCGACATGACGATGGGTCCACATACGTGCTAGATAGAAGCAACATTCTGATTTCAAATACCGTTAGTTCAATGTCGAAAGGCGTCATAGATTTCATTTCGATTATCAAGCAGTTTAAATAATCAAGTGTTCTCACATATATGACTCTGGGCAAGGTGAAACCACACCTTAGGATCAGGCATTGATTTTAATTCTTAAAAAATTGAAGTGTTTTTGAACCCTAACTTCACAAAATGAGAAGAACGCGGAGACATAACGTCCATACGTTTCTGAGACATTTACTGCTGACGAGGCCTCTTAAAGAAATCGTGTATGGTCAACTTCTCTTTGGTATATGAGCCCTCAACATAAAGCTTCCTATTACAGCAAATGTGGCTAGTTCATTCTGAGAGGTTTCTGTTGCTGTCACATATTTACTAACCCGAGACATGTTGGGGACGGCCCTTGAGCTAAAGAACAACCTTTTCAAGACCAGGGCAAGTCGTTTCTCAAAGCTTCTTTCAATCGGAAGCGAGGCATCTTGCATTATGCTGCAGCTTCATTTTGGCTGTCACAAGGGTTGTAAGTGTACTCTTAGTTACTCCATGTTTCAGTGCGACTTCAGTCTTCTTTATTCCAGCGTGGACTTCTTGAAGTAGAGTCAATATCTCTTTCAGGGGTAGCGTCCGATACTTCGTGCCGGGTGACATGTTAGATTGAAAACTGCGCGGCGAAGTTCTAGCTCCGCGATGCACGAAGTGCAGATCCCGTGTTTCGGTGTCGGTCGGCACGCAGATGAGCAAAGAGAGCCGAATGCCTGGCGCGTCACTTTTGTACAAGGTAGGTCGTTTTGCCATTGAGGCTCTCATTGTTAATTTTTTGACCATAATTGTGTTCAACTTTTCTCAAAAGCCTCCCTGGGCGCCGCCATAGCCCTCCCTTGGCTGTGATAATTGGCGCGTCCCCTTGAAAATGCACAGACAACGCTGCGCCCTTAGCCTTTGTATTCCTGCGCGCAGCCCATCATGGCGGTGTTTTTTTTTTCTTTCTGTGAAAAGGTGTATAGGCACGTCGATTTTTGAAATGTTGCGGGAAAGCAGTAAATATTTCTCAATATGGATACTCAAAAAACAGAAATGAACCAAATCAGGGAGTTTGAAGTGCCGTATTTAGGCAATCGCATCGCACCACTGATTATAAAGAAGAACCGATTTAAATCGAACCCCCCCCCCCAAAAAAAAAAATACTGGAATCTCCAATAATATTGCGCACCCTTTTTGCTATCTCCATGCACAAAGAAAACGTACAAACATTTTGTTAATTCGCCTGCTCATTTTTAAGATCTGAAAATCGCCCCTGGGCCCAGACTATGACAGCCTTTTCTTGAGGACGGTATTCGAAGATCGACTTTTCCAGCTTTCACCAGTCGCGAACATCGCTCTACGACACGACAAAACGACGGCCTGTTGCCGTTCTTGTACACGTAAAAAACTGCCAAGCATTTTCCTGGGGGTGAACATGGTTAAGTGCGAATGCACGGGGTGATGCTATGAAGGGGAGTAAAGTTAAAATCCTTTGGCATTCGCCAGTGAGTTAACGTAAACTCGCCCGTGTGATAACATTGCGATTCCCAGGAACCACTAGGCCCTCTCGGGAAATCTTGGTGAGTTTACGCGCATATATGAGAGTAAACTCGCACTGTAAGGATATGTCCGCGGCCCGCTTCACCCGCTTGCGCTTGGCATCACGGGCCCTTCGGCGCGCTGCCTTGTCTTCAACCGGTGCGACATCTTCAACGACGCGCGCAATGCTCGCATTCGATAGCGTTGTACTCGTTGTTGGAGGTATCGCAGTCGAGGTTGATGCCTGTGATAGATCCATACCCATGAAGACTTGCCGATTCCGGGCAAGTCACGGCTGCGTGGTCGCGCGCAGCCACGGAGCGGAGGGCGGAGTGCGCGCAATCACGTGGTGTGTGACGTCGCTGCGCCGTTGCTACAGACGCTCCTATCCACTCCTCGCGCCGTTGCTAGGGGAGAGGAGGAGGTGCACCGCGGACGGTGGATTCAGGGTCGCTTATACAGTGCATTCGCACTTAAAATTAATTTCACGTTTAGAGCCATTCTCTTAGCGGACACGACGCGTCATCATGGCAGCAGCGTTCATCCTTGTACAAGATGGCTGACTAATCGCACAAAGCGCAATGAAAGCACAGGACCTATCGCAAATGACTCCAGCCACGCAAGAAGGGAAAATCACATGTGATAGCACTGTTGCTATAGCAACACTGTTGCTATTGTTGCTATAGACGCCACTGTAGACGCCACTGTTGCTATAGCGTCAAATAAGCGATCACACCTCTTGACAGCCATGACAATGAGCAGCTACGGCGCAGCCTTGGTTTGTACCTGAATCCAACGCGCATGTAACATTAGGGCCTATTTTTGCCGAAAAAAGGTGTGCGTTGGAATTGCTTGGATACGATAGGTGGCTTTTAGGTGCATGAAAAAAAAAGAGTGGGCCAACCAAAGATGTCCATTTCGTTTGAATTAACCGCAGGATTGAGTAATTAGGCTAAAGTATTGAGAGCCCACTGTATTTATGAATCCCTTGGACCTGAATGATGAACCTCTTACCAAGAGAAGCACTTGCGGACAGAACACGAATGATGGAGTGAATGCGCTGATTTGTGATCACTCCGGTCACTGTTCGATTTGCGGAAAAAACGTCGTAATATTGAGACTTACAATGCCACACGCATGAAAAAACTGCACACATGAAGCCACTTGCTCTTTCGCTTAACCCATTCATTGCAATCGTCACACTTCGATGACGCCACATGCCCTAACTGGCAGGTCTGGAAACCGCGTGACGTGAGGAGGCTTGCACTGTGCCGTGGTGAGGGCTATACTCGGCGACAAATTTTGTTGCATTGTAGCGAAGGCTACGGAGCCAAATCACGTGCATCCTATCTCACTGCTAATGAATGTAGTTCGACAACAGCGCTCGTATTTTCACCGCGAAATATAAACGTTACCGCTTTATTTTCTTTGTGGAGCTATTTGAGACAGGACGCAGCTACCCCCATTAAGATAGTCGTATTTACTTGGATTTATTCGTCGTAACTTCGCATTTTTTTAACGCACGAGAAAGTCCCACCTATTTCAGTGCAGCTGAAACGCTAAGCGGTGTCTGCGTCAACATAAAACGCTGATGGTGGGCCCTCGTCACTTCCCAAGCGTTACGAGACACGCTCTAAAGGATTGATTCGCGTAGTGCTACACGAGCAGAAGATTCGCTTCCGTAGCTTTCACTTCAGTGCCAAGAAAAGTTGTCGCCGAGTGTAGTGCACTCTATAGTAAACAAATAGGCACGACACGCCAAGCTTGTCGCATGTCTATTTAAGAACTTCATTTTCGTTCTCTGCTAATGTAAACATATATTTGCATAATTTTTGTAAGTTACTATTTCGCAAAATCATACGGAAGCCATATGCACATGTGGGAATGGTATACTGAACGTTTCATTAGTGGAAATTGTGCTGCACTTTACCTTACACTCACAAGAGGCGGGGCACGAAGCAACCATTATTGTGTCTCCTTCTAGCGCTACCCTGGCACGCGTGATCAGCTGACATCCTGGAGCTGGTGTACAGCACTAAGCACAAGGCGATGGCGAAGTTTTATTTCAAGTCTACGTCTAGCTGCTGAGGCAATATTTGTTTATTATCTCACAGCTACAATTACTGTGACAGTTGATCAGATCTTCTATCGCGTAGTAGCACAGTTTTAAGTACATAATATGCGGGGTTTAACGTTTCAAAACCACCATATCATCATGAGAGACGGCGTGTTGGCGGGCTCCGGAAATTTCCACCACCTGGGGTTTTTTACCGTGCCCCCAAATCTGAGCACACGGGCCTTCAGCATTCTCGCCTTCATCGAAAATGCAGCCGCCGCAGCCGCGATTCGATCCTTAGTACCTTAGCCACTAGACCACCGCGACGGGGCCAGTTCGAATGAAGTGCAGTACACCTTTAGCAAAAGGTGCGATTGCTAAACGACTATGAATAATGTTGCACTTTAGCAACCCCATACATTCGGCCTAGTGTAAGAGCAAAATGAAGGCCTCGTGTTTACAACAGTGGGAAAAGGTTTCAGAATTCTTACTGCAGGTGGTACATTCCGAATGGCAAGCTCGGTTCTCCTTCTCTCGGTCTGTGAAAGAGACGTCAGAAATATTTGAGGACCGGGATGTTTTATTTTACTACATAAACGAATGATAAGTTTATTGTGGTCCCGTGAAAACACAGAAAAAGGAAACACGTCAATGGTAATGTATGGGCCTATCTGGTTTAAACCTAGTTCTTTGACAACAAAACAACAGCGTGAATGAGCACTTGATATGCATGACAATCTAGTACACTTCTTTATGAAATACAGTAAAGTCTCTGTGATTTGAGTTTCGAATAGCCCCCAAAACTTTAGTATCGCCGGAAAGTCGTGTCACCAGAAAACATAGATTATTACGTGACAAGACAAATCTAGCGCAAATTTTTGGGTATCGCACATCAGGGCAGTAGCGACATTTTTAACGCTCTGAATGACTGTCAGTAAATGCTTTAGGTGCCACTGATCATAGACGTAAATGAAAGGCACGTGTGCGTGTGTAATCAATAAACCCTATGCGTGTGACCTGTCACAATATAGTAGGTCCTTCGTTATCGTAGTACACTTTTTCTCATGGCAATAGAGTATTGTGGGACAAGTGACAAAAGGAACGCGTATTGATTGATACGTGGGGTTTAACATCCCAAAACCACCATAAGATTATGAGACGCCGTAGTGAAGGGCTCCGGAAATTTCGTCCACATGGGGTTTTTTAGCGTGCATCCAAATCTGAGCACACTGGCCTACAACATTTCCGGCTCCATCAAAACTGCAGCCGCCGCAGCCGGGATTCGAAACCGCGATCTGCGGGTCAGCAGCCGAGTACCATAACCACTAGACAATCGCGGCGAGGCATTAGGAACGCGTAGTATTGAAGAATTGAAAATTTGATAACTGCTCTCGTTTGTTTTTTTTATCGTGGTGGTGTTGGTGCCTTTGTGGCCATTACTCCACAGCCTGCAGGTTTGCCCAAAACTCCTTAGTTGAAAGTGCGAATTGAAGACCTGGCCGGTGTGCGCGTCCACAACAATCGTGCATGTCGACGTTGTGAGGCCTAGATCCTTCGCGAACGGCCAACTTTTCACAGGAAATATAAGGTTGCAAAGACATGACTCGCATTGATGGGGCCGGCACATGTTAACATAGTGCGAAGGCACTGCTTCGAGCTGAAAGGCTCAGAGGCTACGGCGAGCATGTCGGCGCGTGGGTTCCCGTGACTGCGCGTAATTGCCGCATCTTCCGTGACCACGCGGTTAGCGCATTTTCGTACCTGCGCACTAGCGTACGTTCATTTGAAACGTCACGGGGTAAAAATCGGCCGTAGTGCCTTTAATTCGAACTCCATTACTTGTCAAAAGCATCGCCTTACATTCAAAGAATACTCATGTGCCAACAACAGTGCTAGTTCTTCGTTTTTTCCGCGGACACTGCTAGAGTGGAATGCTTTACCCGAGACGGTGGTGGCGCAGCTCACTGTCAAAAAATTTGTCGAACTGGCTGGCCTAGCGGTCTGTCAACTACAATAGACCAATGCTATCAGGATTTGACTGTTCATTATTTGTCCTTTTCCATAGTATACTGATCTTTGTGATCCAAAATGGTAGAAGTCGTTCCAATTTTGTACCTTGGCGTGCTTGCCTTTCTTTACTCCAACTATTTTAGGGGCGAAGCTCCTTAAGGCGTGGGCTGTGCGTCCCCTGTATGTAGCCTGTCGTTTAGTTCTTGCAGTGTTCACTAGATGGCGGTAGTTGTAGGTGATAATGAAAAGATGCAAGATGTTATAAACTAGACGGTGGTACTTTTAGTTGATGATGAGAGATGCGAGATGTTATAAAATGGGCATGATGTCACACATGGCGCGTGTCATTGGTGAAAGGCAATCGTTCAATTTTGTGCGGCGACGTACGCTAGGGGGAGCATTGTAATAAAATCGAGTGGGCAAAATGGATGGAGGATTCATGGTTTACCAGGTTTACCTCCGGAGCTTCGCCCACTCCTCCTCATTCACTTTGTGGATATGGCGACACTCTGTTTCTTCAGTTTCTGCACATGCCTTTGAAACATGTGCACTCTTTATTAACGAAGGTTCATTGTCGTTTTAATTCTGTATGATTACTTTCCTTACAATTGTATTATTGTGTATTATCCTATTGTAGGATTTGTTATAATGCGTGACTATATAATATTTGTAGACACTTCAACCCACTCTAGTAAAAATCTCTGGCGGGAATGACAGTATTACTAATTAATAAAAAATTGCAAGGTAATGGGTCTTGAATTGGTTCGTATACAAAATTGGCAGATACCACGTAGAGTGGGAATCGATGATATGTGAAGCACGAAAAAGAAATGTTGATGTGTCACTTTGAAGTCAGCACAACGTTGCGAGGCTGAGGTGAATGATGCCGTACATGACTTCCGTGTCATGATTATCATGTTTGGATGTGTCGTTTACCTTCGTCTTCTATTCAGGTCATGTGATACCAAATTTAGTATATGTGGAGCTAGCGAAACGGCCGCTAGCACGCTATGAGCGTGGTATGTTTTCATGTTCTTACACCATACGCGTGTCAGGATTATAGTGTTTGCACCATATACTTCGTCATTCATTGACGCCACGTAACAAAAAATTTTGTATATGTGCAGCTAGCAAAACGACCGCGAGTGCATCATGAAGGTCCCAATATACTCCAATGTAATGCTGACGCGCACGCATGCTCGGCACAGTGACGCTACGTTATCAAAACACGATCACTATATAGTCTGACGCCAGGCGTGACTATACCGTCCGTCGACGCGGCCCGATGGCAAACGGCGCGAAGTACGACATGCTGCATTTCCCGCCGATGCGTTACCAAGGCAACACTGCGTCTCCCTCTTTTCGTGACAGAGGGACGCTGGACGCTGAGCAACGCTCATGCATCAAAGCAACGCAGCGCGGCGCGTGCTTGTGAGTATACGACAGGACCGGCACCTTACGTGGCTACGCCGGCGTGACGCGACGAAATTAACGCCGGCGAGCACGTGCACAACGTCAGATCGAAATGTGTTCGCGCGTTGACTGTGGCATGTAGTCATGTTCTCATATGACACGCATCTATCATGTTTGCACCAGTCACATACCTTATTCATCCGTTGGCGTCACGTAATACCAAATTTGGCATATATGAAGCTAGCGAAACTGCCACGAGCGCATCATCACTGTGGCATGTAGTGTTCTGTTGTTACATGACACGCATGTCGTGATTATCATGTTTGGATGTGTCATTTACCTATTTCGTTCGTTCGCGTCGCGTAATACCGAGTTTGGTACATGTGAAGCAAGCGAAACGGCCGCGAGCGCATCATGAGTGTGGTATGTAGTCATGTGGTCATCAGTCATGTGGTAATGAGTCATGAAACGCATCTCATGATTATCATGTTTGCACCAGTGACATACCTTCGTCATCCATTCACGTACTGTAATACTAAGTTTTAATATTTGTGACGCTAGAGAAATGGCCGCGAGCGCATCATGAGCGTGGCATGTAGTCATGTTGTTACATGACGCGCATGTCATGACTTTCATTTTAGAGTCTGTCGCTTGTGTTCACCATGCAATCATGTCATACCATACCTGTTGTGCAACATGTCATGTGAACGAGACTACCACAAGAGCAGCAAGACCATGAAATGTAAATCAGGATACTCATGACGTACATGTCATGACATTCATGTTATGACTAGTCATAACATAGTTCTTCAGACAGTCATGTTATGCCATACCAAGTTTGGTATCGATACCATTATCGAAACGGTCCGGAGAGCTAAAAGTTGTAAGTGGCTTTGTAGATAGATAGATACGCTCAAAGTCGCCGAAGCTCAACAAAAAATGCTTGGCATTTATAATTCGCATTACCATGGAATTCGTAAGAGGCACGATCTTATCATCCAGGTTCTGCGTGTAGTACGGGAAGTGGCGCTGTGCGGAGATAACTTGGTCACTTATGATAGAAAAGTGACACTGACAAAATTTTGTTGCGACTACAGTAGCTGCGCTTCAAGCTCCAGAGAAACATTAAACATGTGAGCAAATGTAACACGAATGAGAAATGTGAAACTTTCTCCGTGCGCAGACTTCACTTGGGTGAAAAAACTGATTTGCAAATTTTATTGCATGTTCTCACTGTGTCGAAGCGGAATGAAAACCTAAAACAAAAACGAAAAAAATACATATTTGACCAGAAGAAAAACCTAAGCAAAAACGTTCTCTATTATTTCGTTCCGGATTAAAAACGGAATTTTCCTCATCGTTTTTCGATTAAGGCGGAAACATGGCAGTATATAACTAAAATCATCCAACGTGAGCAATCGACAATCGCAAAGAGCACAATACTAGCGCGTATGTAATGCCAGGATTCCGAAATAAAGCCCTGTTGAAATTGTGCGGAAAATGAAAACAGCGGTAACTAATAATCTTTATATTGCGACAATTGAACTTTTGTGTTCTCTTGACACAGGCCGGCATGGGGAGGACATTGCCGGTACGGAAATTTTTTTATATAAAAAGCAGTCTCACATATCTAAGCGACGCTCGATGACGGAATGCTCCTGAGATCACGCTCACTCCCTTGATGCAAAGCATTAAATACGCTTTCACTTTTGAGTAATTCACTTTTAAATTTTCATACTGTAACTCACAGGAACGCTTGTTTTCGGTGATTTGTGGGAATTGTAGGAACAGTGAGATGTGCTTCTCTTAGAAATGTGAGAAGAAGATGTTTTACACCTGCCCAACTTTCATAAAGAGGTGCTGCAACCATTTTCGAGAATGGTCAGAAAACGCGGCCGATCGGTAGTCGAGGATCCTGAGAGCACGCGAGTGGACACCAAGGTAGTGTTATCAGCACGGCAAAAGCTTGGCAGGTTAACTCGCTTGGCGGCGGTCGGTTGCTTTAGGAACCATCGTGACCCTCTTGTGCATTGTGTACAAGAGGTGGTTTACGAGATCCCGCTGACCTGTGATAGTGAATATGTAGTTGAGATGAGAAGACCTCTTCAAGATCATCCTCGCGAAAACGAGTTGAATGTTAGAAACAAGTATAATTACGACCATTTGTGTGTACATCGCTTTGATTGTGTTTGCGCACCTAAGAATGAACCTTGCGTGGTGCTGGTGAAACACAAAGATGCCCGAGAGATTGAAGCGCACCCTATCTTTCGCACGACACGTGCGCGCGTGAACCATCAATTGACCTTTTAGATCAGGTTTTGCCTTTTCTGGTTAGATAGTATTTGGACTGGTGGCGCCGCTGTCCACGAATAAATAATTTGGTATTTCCTGAAAATAAACATTTTGAAGTTAGAGCATGGTGTTGTCGTCCCTCTTACTTCCCTCTCAGTTAGCGCTTAATATGTTCTCGAGCTCCATTTACCAACAGGCCGAAAAAATGGCAATGTCAAATATTAGAGTGCAGCGCACGAAGTCGAATTTGAAAATAATTTATCAAAACCAGCTAAAAATGCTTTTTCTTTTCTCAGCAAATGACGCTCCAGACTCAAATATCACTCGTCACAACCATCGTATCCTGATTTGAGTATGGTGCACTCGGTCGTTACTTGAAAAAGTAGGGCAGAGCCTCTTTAAGAGGCGTGGACACAACTGTGCAACAAATCCATTATATATTCATCGCTAGTCTTTAACACCTAACTTTTCATGAACATAAATATCATTCTGAACTATTAAAAAATAGTTTTTCTTCGTTCTTTAACAGCAACTAAACAGCACTTTTTGCGGGGAAACGAAACTAAAACCGAAGCGAGAAATATTTTTTCCCGACGCACTGCTTGCGATAAACACAAAAAACTAAAAGTCAGACTTAGAAACACAGCAGTCTGCTTACCCTTAATGTTTGCTTCATCTGCAAGATTACAAAACTTTCAAAGAAAGAAAAATGTAGCCATGTGAACAGTAATAAACTTGCATGCACAAATGCTAATCAAACAGAGAGAAAATTGGCAAACTTAAAAAAAGAAACGTTTCGACAAAGCAAAGACGCATTTCTTCGTCTTTAATCTGAGCATTCCTAAAACCTCAATTTCTCAAGTGAAAGAAGTAACGCTTAATGAGAACAGTTCGTAAGTCCGTCGGTTAGGTCAAAGATTTCGAGAAGTCAGTCATCTTAAAAGCAATCTTCCATAGAATTTCGGGTGCCAACAGACAATATCTTCATGGAAATTCTTCGGGAAGTTGTTTGTACTAAATGTCATGTAAATGTCAAGGATGAAAAGTCGACGCGAAGACAACTTTCGACGGGCAGGGACTGAACCTGGGACCTTCGAAAAACGCCTCGGATACTCTGCGAACTAAACAACCGCAGCTGCTCTCTTGTCGGCCTATTTATTGGGTATATATGTGCGTTTGAACGTGGAAGCGTGAGCCAGTACCTCCAGAGGCCACCGAGGCGAATGTGGAACACTCTTCTTTTGCTGGGTGGCGTCACGTTGCACGTGGTCTTATTACAATCTGGCAGTTGACCAATAATGCGTAATGGCGGCGTAGCCTGAAATTTTTTTCGGTGATGAAGTACCTTCGCATTTTCGCGAAGGCACAGCCTTGAACTGGATATTTTTTGCTCTCTATGCCAAGGTGAAAAAAAAAACCTTCAGGTAACGCGGGGGGGGGGGGGAGAAGAGAGGCCACGGGTTTGGTGGGCCGCACCCTTGGCTATGCCCTTGATCCCTCGCATATTAACTCAAGTAGGTTCGGTCTATGCCAATGGAATGTTATCTTTTCGCCAACTTTTCCTCCTTCCAATTTACAGTACAATTACTTGTAACATCCCCTATATTTTGCTTCGCATCGCATTCTGTTATGGCATCTTCGGCTAAGTTGCACTGGCACCGTTACAGTGGAAGGGAAGTCACGTCAAACACCGACCAGGTTTCACGCCCCGCTGCGGGCCAGGCGAACGTGTCAGCGACATGACTTGAATCCACAACAGCGGCGCCGTCTGCGAGAGGCGCCATTCAGCAAACAACAATTTCTAGCGTTCTTTTAGTGCTGGGAATAATATGTGCAAACGACAGAAAAGCATACATTGAGAGACACTTGCGAGCCAGTACGTGTCAAGTAGCTGAGCGTCTGAGGTGCATTGCAGGATGGCCCGAGCTTATCGGGCAGCCAAGTTTGCTCTGAGCTCGCTTGCGGTGGCCGTGGCATGAAGACAGTGCAGAGCGCGTGATAGCAGCGTTGATAAAATGGCTACTCGAAATCGCGTGGCATTGGGAACGCATCTGAGACACTTGCGGTGGTTATCAAATAGCATTTTCGGAAAGCGCATCGATGCGCACAGGTGAGTCTGTACGTACTCAATAAATCGCACCGCTGCGCGCCAAATATCTTCGGTAACGAGGGCGCACACTTTCGGGGCACTTTTTTTTTGTTGCTGCGAGGTGCTCTGACAAAAATCGCGGAGCGACACTGTGCAATCCCAACAACTGTTGCGTGCCGCGCGCGTAGCAGACGATCAGCAGACGACGCGCAACGGCTGGTATTCCATTTGCCCCCCCCTCCCCTCTTAAAACCGGGCGTTCTGCTCCTTTTAGATGCGGAAGCATCTTATACTCGCGCCTTGTAGTGCGCCGTCCGCGCCGTCCGCACCGCTTCTCGAACATTCGACAGCTGACGCGCGCGCATGCGCCGTCGCGCCGTCGCCCACCATCTGTGCCGCGCGCGCTTCTCCTTCGAGAACATTCGACAGCTGACAGCGCATGCGCCGTCGCGCTGTATATATACTCAAGGTCGGCGCTCGCTCGCTCAGTTGCCGCTCGTCCGTTGGTTTGTACGGCGCGTCGACGTCCGAAGTCGCCGTGAAATGAATGCCAACGGATCCACAAACACAATGATCGACGTCCCTTCGACCAGCGCCGCCCTTTCGCATACGTGTGTACGTGTTCACTCATTTAACACCCCCTCCTACAACCACGTTAACCAATTTAGCCATCGACCCAAGTAAGTCACAATTTAACACCCCATTTCACAACCCCGTTAACCAATTTAGCCATCGACCCAAGTAAGTCGCACTTTAACACCCCGTTAACCAATTATATGCTCCGCATCCTCCTCAGTGTTCCCCCGAGGGAAGCTGCGGGCAATTTTTTTTTGGTTTTGCGGAAATTCTAGACTGCTCCGCGAGTGGTCCGGGGCACAATTCCCGAAACTGCTAAAAGAAACACCGCAAGCGAGTACGTCACCTCCGTCACTCACTCAACATTTTAGCAGTGCAGCGACGTCAGGATGATTGTATTGCTGTATGTTTGCCAACACGCGCCTCCCACAGGCGTTTTCGCGAGTGTGTGTCCTCTTTCGCACAGGTTGTTTCGTTCCACCTGCAGCATGGAAATTTCCACTCTCGAAGGCAGCAAGGCTGCATGGCCAGCTGCTCGTTTCGCTTCTATCAAGTATTGCGGATAAATTTACGGACAGGTGGTCACCACAGGCCCTCACATCTTGTCGGCAACGCGGCTGTGATTGGATATGTCGTGAGCGCAGTGAAATTGAATACGAGACGTAAGGAGGTTTATAATAACGTTTGCAGTTGTTGCGGGCGTTGCTTCATTGCAGGCGCCATATAAGTTTTAAAATAGCGTTTGCTCCCTTGTGAAAAGTCTAGGGACTTTCGGCCCTGCCGCAAACCCAAACGCACAAAATCTACACAAAGCACTTCGCAAGCCTCGCGGGCTACGATCGCCACACGCTATTTCGAATTTTCTGCGGGCCGCAAACGCGAACGGTGGCTCGCGTTACGACACCTGCGCAGTGGCAGTGATGGCACCGCAAGGGCTCGCGGTGCGGTATTAAAAACCTCCCTTATAGAAGCCACACGGTGACATAGCATTCACGTCTGCATGCGTGTGTGCATAGTGTGCGCGATAAAGGTGGTAGATAAACCGTGCGCTCACTGTCGTTTGTGGCGTGAGCACTGCTCCTCGACGATAGCGAAAGTGGTTGGCGGGCCACGGGCGTCGTTCAATCAAACTGATGGACGCGTGAACTCGGATACAAGCTCGTTGATTCTGAGAAGGCTCGTGTTCAACTCTTAACTGTGATGGTGCCGGTGTGACTGTCAAGCGTTTGATGCAGTGAACGCTACGCTGCCACAGAGAGCACCCCACCACACATGCGACGTGCTTTTAAGGGGTGAAGCTCCTTAAAGCGGCATCCATTCGTCCCTCGTCGTAGTCTTAGTGCGTAACCAGTCTTGCGCTTTGACCTGAAAGGTGGTGCCGGTGGGAGATTTCTCCTGCGTGTTGTTGAACAATAAAAAATTCGCAGCGTGCGCGTTAACTAAAAGCCGAATTCTCCTGTCTCTTATTTCTAATTAGCATCTTTGACATGTACATTGAGCACTACGTGGCAAGAAAGGGTGGCTAGGTTATACTCGGTAGGCGTAACCTCATTGGTTTTAGAAAGGTTTAGCGAGCGTTGGGCCGCAGTGCCATGAATACAGTGAACTAGTGCGTACAATGAACTCGGGGTGATTAAATGTGGGAAGTAGACACGAAGCGCAACACTCTAAGAAAAAAGGGAGCGAGATTGGAGAAACGGGCTCCGTTCCTCCTTCGGCGCAGCGACTTCCTCCCTTTCGGGCGCTTTACCCGTCGCGCCCTCTCGCGGCAAGGACCAAAGGAGCAACGTTCCTCCTTCAGCGTTCAAGTTTCTCCTCAATCACGGGGGTCTTGCTCACGCGCATGCGCACGCCAAGCCTATAGCCAGCCGCGGCCAGTCGCGAGCGATTGCTTTTACCTAAGATTGTTGTAAGCAAGGCAGGAATGACGTTTTCTTTTGTTTTATTAGTATAGAGTAAAAGCCTCTCTTTTTTTTATCGTCAGGCACTCGCACGATGCTCCGCACACTTCCATGAGTGTCTCGTGTTGTTTCATACTACCAATTTGTCACGAATACAAGGAGCTCTGCTTCCCAAGCAGTCTTGCTTTATCGATTACCTTAGAGTGTAAAAAAATAATGATTTTTTTCAAGCCCACGCATTTTTAGTTTCGCACGGCACCAACAGCACTCATGAATTCAACGAGGCGCGTAAAAAAGCATCACACTTACTTTTTCAATAGTGTAGGAAACCTGATACCACTCTACAGTCCATGCGTGAAAGTACGATCATATACAATTGATAAAGTTATACGTGTCACTACCACCATATGGATGTTCTTTGCAGTTTACCCCCATTCGAATACGGCCGCCATGGCCGGAAGTCGAACCTGCGTTCATCAGCATAGTCACACGACCCCCAATAAGGCTATGCTACCACGGAAGGTGAAAGCACAAAGGGAAACAGGCTGCGAAGTTTCACCGAGCGTTTATTCGCCAGACTAGATTACAACCATCAGAAACTTTTTAAACATCATCATAACTAAACTTTTGTGAAAAGTGAACTAATAACTTCTGTAGGTTAAACCAAATTCTCAATCGCATTTGTTTTGAATTGCCCATGCCAGCACTGAGAAGTAGGAAGGAATTATGCACGCGAGCAGTATGTCTTTCTCGTCCATGATTCTCCTTTGTCGTGAGAAACTCGACACACAATGCACTTCTAGTAGCAGCTGTGCACAGCAAGTAAGTACTAACGCTCACTCACCTTTGTGAAAAGAGTATTCCAAATCCAGAGTAATAACCACCACAGCCACAGCGCTAACAACAAAATTGTGCCACGCACTATGATTGCAAGTTGACACGCGAGGCGAATCGTGAGAGGCATCTGAAGCAGAAAAGTATGGAGGCACAACATTCTATAAAGTTATAGTAAACTTGCGCACTGCAGCGATAGTTCCTCCACTCAAGTATGAGAGCTGCCGCGGCGCCAACAGCCACTGTCATGGCTCACGAAAAAATACCGTCGGATGCGAGGCCATCGCTTATTTATCTCGCAAGACCCGCGTTGTAACGTACGTACACTGCTAGGACGGTCGTTACCGCATCAAAAACATTGTCATTGAAGGGCTAGTGGTATACTATATCCATGGCTAACGGTCACACTTGTGGTACGCACGTAAAAAGGATATAAGCAAACGTTAAGACGAAACAACTAAACGAGGTCGACGTGACCACAGAACACCTACCACGACGGAGACAAAGTTTGGTCTGCATGCTGCGCCCTCTCCAAGTAACAAGAAGAAAAAAAACGTGACCTCCGAAAGGGCTAACGCGTGGCAAGTGTTTGCACTCTCAGAGGCTTCAAGAAAAAAAAAAGTAACTGTGGCAGTGATCGACAGATGGCGCAGCGTTCGAAAGGCCGTGGGCATTCTAAGCACGGCTTGGGGCATCCGCCTTCGTGAAAACCTGATAAGCTGTAGTAATTATTCCGTTCATTATTGTGCAACCATTTATTAACTAAGGTTTGCCTATGCATCAGATACAATATATTTACGTGTGCGCATGTTGTGGTATTGATAAACAAACGTAAAAAAGTGTAAGAAATCCTACTTGTAACCTGTGCCACTCAGGTGAGTTGAAATTCATCGCTATATAAGCTGGCGCGCTTTCATAGTAGAGTGTGAGTAAACACGTCGAGGTCACTCTGCGTTCGGCTTTGGTGGGAGACGGACGTGTGATGGCTCGCTCCGTGCGAGGTGCTTCGGCGGCCGCTGCTGGCCGCGGTGTTAGGTTCCCTTCTGCACCATCGGATTACCGGTTTTTGTTGCCTTCTGCACCATCGGATTACCGGTTTTTGTTGCCTACATTGCCGTCGGGTGACAGTATGGAAGAGTGTGTGTTTCTGCACGGGGATTTGGAAAAAAGACCATACCGGTTGGAAGACTTTCGGGCCCCGTTGGAAGAAGTGGGACTCATCAAGCCGATCATTGGCATTGGAGCCTTCCAGATGAATCACATCTGGCTGGCGAAGATGCGAAGCAAGGATGACAAAGATGCATTACTCAAAACAGGTGGACTCCGAGTCAAGGGTGGCTTCTGTGCTATCATCGACCCTATCCAACATGATGAAACCGTGAAAATTCACTGGGTTGACTTTGCGGTCTTGAATGAGAGCATTCGACAAGCGTTGGGTGAGTTTGGTGAAGTTCTGGAGGTTTCCAACGACAACTGAACCGTCGCGGGCTTTGAACACGCGATATCGACGACGAGGGTGGTGCGACTGAAACTGAAGGAAGGCGTGGTGCTAGAAGACTTGCCGCACCTTTTTAAGATTGGAGGGGGCACCGTCCTTCTTGTGGCCCCGGGTCGGGCACCGCTTTGCCTAAGGTGTCACATGCAAGGACACATACGACGAGACTGCCAGACTCCCCGCTGTGGTGTATGCCGAGCGTTTGGTCATGAAAGTCAAGATTGCGTCAGGAGTTATGCCAGAGTTACGAAGACCGTGCTGCCAACAGACGACGCCCAAGATAATCTAATGGACGCCGAAGAGGCTGAGAAGTTGGCCCCTGGCAGCAACGCCGTGGGACCCGACGCCGCAGTTCAGGCAACTGGAGAAGAGACAGCCGACGCGACAACGCAAGATGACAAAAACTCAACGAAAGAATCCGAGGAGTTGGCCGCAACAGGCGGCCAGCAGGACATTCAAGAATCGATGGAGGAAGATATGGGTGCCAGTGGCGAGATCGCTACGCCAGCGGCCGGCACAGAGTCTCCGGAAGCGACCACGGGACGCGGCAAGCGTTGCCGAGTGGAGAGCACGGAACGCAACCTGAAACGCCCGGAGCGTCTGTGGCATCGCGTCACGGGCGCTAAGAGTAAAAAATATGCCCGCGAAACCCGGTCGGCGTCATCGTCGCCGGTTCGGGGACAGGATCTAGACGCGTAAGACCCCGGTTTTCCCACTGCACGGTGTACGAGACACGGTAAGCGCAGGATTGTAGTTTCCATCTTTGTCATCAACATGGCTGGCATGACTGCGCCTTTACGCATTGGTACGCTGAATGTACGTGGTCTAGGAACGCGTCGCAAACAGTACCAGTTGAAACGCTTGATGCAAGAAAAAGACCTTGACTTGCTCGCGGTTCAGGAGACTAAAGTTAGTACTGAGGACGCGACTGATAGCTTGGTAGCAGAATTTTCATTGCGGTACAATGCGTGTGTGAGCTATGCAGTGGGAGCATCAGCCGGATGTATTATTTTTGTCAAGAACTCTCTTGGTATTGTAGTGGAAGAGGTCAAAAGTTGCCTACATGGGCGTTTTGTTTTGTGTGACTTTTGTTACGGGAACACTAAATTCAGAGTTATCTGTGTATACGCACCTACGAATTCGAGAGACAGATGTTTGTTTTTTCGGGAAATTCAAGCGTACTTTGAATGTCAGAAATGTGTGGTTCTGTTGGGTGACTTCAATTGTGTTTTGACCCAAGAAGATTGCACGTATACTGCTAAATTAGGAGATGAAAGCGTTGGGTTGCTTAGAGACAGCCTTAATAAGTACTTTTTACATGATGTAGCTCTGTTTGCGATGGGTGGCAGTCGCCAGCACTTCACACATTTTCAAGGTTCGAGTCACGCACGACTAGATCGAGCATATGTTTGTTCTGAGATAGTACCTTTATGTCAGAACTATGACGTTTATGCTGTTTCCTTCAGTGATCATTGCTTAGTTTTGTTTGAGATAGGTAGAAAGTGCAAAAGGAAGGTTGTATGGGAAACATGGAAACTGAATACTAAGATAATTACGCACGAAGGGTTTGTAGATAAGACAAAGAAGGAAATCGAAAATTTTTTCAAAAATGCAGAAAGGAGTGCCACGGAAAGATGGGAATTATTTAAGCAAAAGATAAAAATGAATGCAATAGAGTGTGGTTGCTACATGCAGTATCAAGCTCGTAAACAGGAACGTGAGCTACGGGCAGAGCTAAATGATTTAATGAATATTGAAGCAGAAAACCCGGGCTTATTCACACATCAACTGCAGGTTGTCAAAAACAAGATTGAATGTCTTGAAGAAGATAAATATAAAGGCGCAATTATACGAGCAAGAGCTGAGAGATACCTCGTAGGTGAAGCCCCGACAAAGCGAGCCTTGTCAGATGAAAAGGCATATGCTCGAGCTCACGACATACTAGAGATAGAATGGAATGGTAAAATATTGAAAGAACATAAAGATATTATGAAAGCTTTTGAAAACTATTATGAGGACTTGTTTGCTTATCGCGAACCAAAGGAGCCGGGTTTTGTAGATGAGTTCTTGATAGAAATGCCGACACTTAAAGCTGAGGACACAAATTTATTGGAAATGTCTATTAGTATAGGGGAAATTGAGAAGGCTATCGATGATCTCGGCATGGGCAAATCACCTGGTCCAGATGGCATTAATGCCGCCTTTTACAAGGCGTTCAAGGAGGATATGGCCGCCGCATTGCATGAGGTTTTTTCAGAGTCTTTAGATCGCGGAGCTTTGCCTCCATCGTTTAATCGAGCACACACCGTGCTGATTCCTAAAGGGAAAGAGCAACATGTTTTACGCAAAGTGACAGGATACAGGCCAATCACGCTAACAAACGTAGATTATAAGGTGTTTATGAAGGTTCTGGCTAGGAGGTTGCAAGGAGTTATATACAAGTTGGTTGGGTCACATCAGACTTGTGGCATCAAGCGTAGGAGCATATTCACGAATATTCATGTTGCCAGGAGCATTTTGGAGTATTGTGACGCTGCGCTTCTAAAAGTAGCTATGTTGCAAATTGATCTAGCCAAGGCTTTCGACATGGTTCCACACAATATACTCTTCATGCTAGCTGAGTACGTTGGTCTTGGTGCGATCATATGTAAAGGTATTAAATTGGCATATAAAAATTCAACCACAAATTTAATTGTAAATAGAGAACTCTCACAGCGCATACAAGTACTTTCCTCCGTGAGCCAGGGCTGTCCTTTAAGTCCTTTGCTCTTCGCTCTATTTTTGGAACCATTGTGTCAGAAAGTGATTCACCATGCAGGGATTAATGGTTTCAGGTTGCAGTCGTGTGAAGTGCGTGTTTTGGCATACGCCGACGATATTGCCTTTTTTGCAGTTGATAGAGAGAGTGTCACTTCGTTATTAAAAATCACTCAAAGGTTTTGTGACACGAGTGGAAGTTTCATGAACAAAGAAAAAAGCATTGGTTTATGGCATGGTAATTGGGACCTTACGCCCAGTTCTTTTGGAAATATTCATTGGCTCACGACGCCTAGTCGTTACCCTGGGGTACCAATGGACAGGTATCAAGACAGTGAAGCATTTTGGCTTGAAAAGGCTGAAGAACTGCGCGCGACCGCCGAAGGATGGGGCGGTCGTGGCTTATCAATTTTATCTCGGTCAGCTGTATGCAACGTGTTTCTGGCTGCTAAAATTATGTACCTTTTGCAAGTACTTAGTTGTAAGCGTAAAACCATTCACAAAGTCCACAGGATATTCGCCACGTTCATCTGGAGCTCTACGTGGGAGAGAACATCTAGAACGAACTTGTTTCGGCGGGTTAAGCAAGGAGGGCTGTCTCTGTGCCATCTGTTTCTTAACCAAGTAATATCACGCTTCCTGCTCATTAGAGACCAGAGAGACTCTTTTTTACGTTCTTTATTTCAAACAACGCTTTTACACCACATGCCTGACTTCTTTGTATCTTCAGACAGGCGAGAACGACACACCTTGTCACCGTTCTTGCGCGAAGTTGTGTTCTCATATCGTTTCTTAAGGGCGAGGTTTTCGATAGATTACCTAACTAATGTGAATAGAAAGCGCCTTATGAAAGACCTAATACAGAATGTTTTTCCTGTGCCCCTGTACCGTTCAAGGTATGAAAAATCATATGGTCATGACGTACTAAAGCGAGTGAAAAACATGTGTATACCACCCAATGTGAAAACCTTCTTTTTTAAACTTCATACGGGAACCTTGCCAGTAAAAACGTGGCTTGAAGAGAGAGGGATGTATGTACCATGGGGAAGCAGCTGTCTCCTGTGTAACAAACCTGAGACCATTGAACATGTGTTTATTGATTGTAAGAACGCTATTTTCTTTTGGGACATTTTACAGAGAACTTTAAAAAAAGATTTACCTCTTACTTCATATGGAATTCGTTTTTTGCCTTGTGATAGTTCTGTGCAAAATTTGGATGTTATATTTGTACTTGGTCTTCATTCGGTTTGGCGTAGTATGCTATCGTACAGACACTGTGATGCGAGGGTTCTATCCGTTAATGAGTGTTTCGTGGAAGCTGTTATAAAGGTGCGAGATGTGTATAAGACGATTGACTGTAATGAAGATGTAATATCTTTGTTTGACGTGTTGTCACGCATGAAACACGTGTGATAATGATTGTCATATTAGCTTGACCTGTAGTCAAGAAGGCAATAAAGAAAAAAAAAGTAAACACGTCGAGGTGTGAGCCGTTGGTTTGAATAGTTGATTGTGCTCTTGTTGCGTACCTGTTAGCGTATACGCTAGTGTACTTGTTGTGTACTATTTGTGTACTATGTGACCATGTGTAGCTATATGGATTGCATCAGCACATAATAGGTTTTCGGTGTCCGTAAGTGGTCTTGAATGGGTTGATGCGTAAACAATCCGCAAGGGAGCCGTGATAGTGGGTAATAACAACAAACGTCGCGGCAGTCAACTTTTTTTTAATTTTGTTCAATCCCTCCAGATGGCGCCACCTACCACCACCTACTTCATTGCTATGACGCTCTCACACCTCCAGCCATTCATATATCGTTGAACATCTATCTATCAAAGCTGCACTACGGATTCGGAATTGTTTCGCTGCGATCGAGTGTACGGTTTGGAGGTACATCTCGTGACCTGCAGACCCGTAAGCGCATGGATAACGTCTACACTATGTGAATCTGCGAGAAATAAATACAGCAAGCCTAGCATGCACTCTTCAGGTGAGGGCTCTGCAGAAACCGTGTCTTTCGGAGTGAACGTGGCTTCGCTGACCGAACGAAACGTACTTGCTCCATTGTTCTCTTTCGCGATGTGTTCACTGCCAAAGGTTTGTCTGCTTGTTTTTATAATCATTTCGTTCAATATCAAGCTCAGCGGGACCGTTTTTTGTAACTTTCAGTGCCGTGTACTCCTTACCAGTCGAGAATCGTTGCATTTGCTAAGCCTACTCGCTTCGCCGGGGGGCAGCCATGTTGCTTTTCATAAGGAGGAACGTGTTTCTCCGTGGATGAGGGAGCAACGTTTCTCTATTTGAAGACGAACATTGGGGACATCGCCGTTCCTCCCTAAATGGAGAGTACGTCACTCCATTTTTTTTTAAGAGTGAAGCCGTAATAAAGCGTGTGTACCTCTCGTTTAGTTCTTGGAATGTCCACTGGATGGCGATGCTTCTATATGCGGAATATATGAGGAAAAATGCGAGATGGTGGTTCTTGGAGTGTTGACTAGACTGACGAATGGCCACACGGACAGATGCATGAACGGACGCATGAATGGCTGCACGGATGGATGGACGCATGGATGGACGCAGGGGTGGATGCATGGGCGAACGCAGGGACGGACGCATAGATGGACGTGCGGACGCACGAACAGACTCACGCACGGACGGGTGGATGGACGCATGGACGGTCACACAGACGGACGCATGGACAGACGGAAGCAAGAACGAATGGATGCTTCGCCCCACTCTCCATCATTCACCCCGTGATATGCTGCCATTTTTTATCCCCCTCTGCCTGTGCACGCGCTTCTGAAATGCTAACGGCGTGTCACAGCGTTCGTGCGCGACGCGGACCGCGTGTCACTAACACGCCGGTGCGGGTTCCTTGCACTTAGAAGTGTTCCCGCGCTCTTGTGAGACGCAGACAGCATTCTTGTCGACTAGCACCGCGAGAGAGCTCAGCTGATGGGCGTCTCTTGCTCTGCCAGTCCTCAGTCATGACAGGGCGCGCTTCTGTACTCAGTGGAACGACAAAAAAAAATGAAAGAAGATTCCCCTGTTTTGAAAACACCGCCCAGCTTAGTCAACCATCCTTAACACGATGACTGGTTACATTGTAACCAATGAATCGCAGCGCGCTAAGGGGTCGATTTGACTGTTTCGTATTGTTGGCTCGTTCCTAAGAGAGTGTCGCCAGAGCTCGGGAAGATACCGACTTTCGCGAAACTCGGCCGATCCTTCTTAGCGGCCCTATTCTCAAGGTGGTTGTGCTGTGTCAGTTTAGTACCAACTTGATGAGGGTTACGAAAATTCTTGCATCGCCTTCGGTGTCCACTGAAGTCCTGGCAACAAAGTAGCCTTACGCAAGTACGGTTGGCCGATGTGAGTTTGCGCACGTTTTTTCGTCCCGTCCGGCCGTGTTCTTGCGGCAGTGCCAGTTATAAAATGCGCCCGGAATGATGGATTGGCACCGCGTCGTCTGCCAGCGCGCGCAGGCTGGTGGGATTGCACCACGCTCCACTGTCGACCTTCGTGGTGCCGCGGTTGCGTGCACTCGTGCCGTGGCTGGCCTAGACGAACATGTGTTTCCGCACGAGAGGTGCCCAGATGAACGTACGGCACTGCAAGAGTGCACAGAAAACGCCACCGGTGCCACCAGCCGAAGAAGCCATTAGTTCACAGGAGTGGTCACTCGATTACACTTCAATGGGTTTCCGGACACTGCGGTCTGGTTGGCAACAAACTAGCCAATAGCGAAGCAAGAGTGGCAGTATACAACGCTTCTATGTACGTCAAAGTACTGTATTCACGAAGTGACGTCAACACATTGTTAAGTTCGCTCATGCGCTCATGCGCTGCCACTTACTGGTCGCTACCAGATCATCGAAACAAGCGTCTGCAGGAAACAGACCACGATATGACTTTTCGTCTTGCGGCTAAAATTAGCCGGAAGACGAAAATGCTGCAACAGATTCGCCTGGGCGTCGCCTTTACTCGTCACTACGCCCACCTAATCGGCCACGCGGACAGCCCAAACTTTGAGAGCTGCCAAGTGCGCCAAACTTTAGCTCATATATTTTAAGACTGCCCATTATACGTGCCGCAAAGAAAAATGCTAACTTCAACGTTGGTAAGCATCGGACGAACGCCTCTGAAAGAAAGCTACATTTTGTCAGGAATGAACGACCAAAGTGTAAAAAACTTCTACAGGGGAAGTTTTAGGCTTTATCAAAAGGACTGGACTAGATACTAGACTATAGTGTGCTAGACTAAGTGGCTACTGTACAAACGCACCACCTCTTCCTGTCCCTATTATCATTTTTCATCCCTCTTTTCGTCCTACGTTCCGTTATCCACTGGATAGAGTAGCAGGCTAGAGCGAACTATCTCAGGCCGACTTCTCTGTCCTCTAATAAATTCTCACTCTCTCTTTCTCTCTCACTCAGTGTTATTTCACACGCTAAGTAATTCACATCGGCTTGCGTTATAATATTTGTATGACAGGCAGCATTGGGTACAACTAGCGAAGACGTTCAATCAACGTTCGCATGACATCTTTGTATGACAGACATTATCAGTTGCAACTAGCCAAGACGTTAAAATAACTTTAAAGCCTTTACTGCCACGCTATTCATACTAAGCACAGATATAGCTACACTACTCCTTTGGAAATATGGCACCTCCCTGTTATTGATATATTTAACAAGCTTTTTTTCTTGCAGAATCGTTTATTGGCAGATATTTCTTGTTTTCTCAATAATAATAACGGCTGGAAAACAACGATAAACGAATAAAACAATGGAATAGGCATAACTAGGCGGCTGCCTATTACTAGAGAGAACTAGAGAGAAAAAATAACGCTGTAACTAAAATTGAAATGAACCGAATATTTTCCACAGTGCGAATATAAATTAGAAAGAGCCAGTCGTAAACGGTAGCCTTGAACGAAGCAAGAATGAAGAGCTATCATCGGCTGCATTTACTTACCATAACTCGTGACTTCTGTAAATAAGCAATACTTAGATAAGAGGATGGCGTAAAAATACTATATAGAGACATGCGGTAACCACGGAATGAATAGCAGGCATGCCGTAGTGTCAGGTTCGGAAATTTTGGCAAACCGTTGCTCTTTGCCATTCAATATTATGACTGATTAAGCGGCCCTCAAACGTTTCGCCTCCGTCGTAATCCGACTGACGTGGCAGGGATTTTCCAATCCGTAGGGATAGTTTGTGGCTCTCCCATGGTAGAGTGCATATCGAGCTCTAAAGTATTCATAGTTTATCCTAAACAGAATAATGGCACACGTGAAAGGTATCGTGTTACATAGTTGGCTTGGACTGACATTAATCTATTTGTGGTCATTGCAATAGCTTCATTGAGAAAGACAATGGTATTCGAAGCGGGTGGTGTCTACTTAGTAGAGTGGTTGATTTGCATGAGAATTCGCAGGCTACGTTAGTGCATCTCTCCCTGGCCTTACGTTCAAGGTTATACGGACACAATATGATGGAGTAATATGTGGCCAGCAGAATGGCGCGTCGTCTGCTACGGTGCCTCGAGGCGAGGTCCTAACTCTCTGGTATTGCAAGGTACCTGCTGCCTTGTAATCAAGAAAGAACTACGTATGTTTCTGCGACGTGGTTGTCACTGCTTATCCAGTGATGGCGTTATTGAAATATTTAAGTATCGATAAAAAACGCTCCGCGCTGCGCAGAAAGAATTTCAAAAGTGTAAATGGGTAACGATGAATGAGGCAAACTGGGAGCTGTGTGAAGTGCCTTTTAGTCCGCATTAATTGCTGTTCACACGCTTCGTAATTGCGTAGTAGAGATTACATTGTTATTGAACTAAACTACACATCGCTTTAACATGCACAGCGAGTCGCCAGAGAAAAATAGCACCACTGCCGATAGAAATAAAAAAAAACGGCTGTCCTGAGGCGTGCTGAGCGTTCTATATTTAAAGAATAGAGCGGGGGGAGCCAAGTTTCGTCGCATTGCTTTCTCCCACTCTTCCCAACAGCCTCCACACTAAATGCCTTGCAGTAGGAACGGAGTTCGGATGGTTAGGAGGCGAAGTTTTAAAGGAGTAAGAGAGTACTCTCGTCACCGCTCGTATGCTCGTCCCTACTACAGAGCCCTTACGCCGTAGCCCACACTCCGTTAAAAAAAATTGCCCGCAGCTTTTCTCGGGGGAGCACTGAGGAGGATGCGGAAGCATGTAATTGGTTAACGGGTGTTAAATTGCGACTTACTTGGGTCGATGGCTAAATTGGTTAACGTGGTTGTGAAATGGGGTATTAAATGAGTGAACACGTATGGCACGTATGCGAAAGGGCGGTGTTTTATTTATTGCGACGAACTTTGAGGACGATGGCTTTGTGGTCGGTAAAGTAAAGAGTGAGTGGATCGGGTTGCATCGGTCGTAGGTCGAAATTTGCAAAGACGTGGTCGATGCAGGTTCCGCGAATGGTGGTCGGCTGGTGGTGTTTGCAGTGATCGTGCGTTGCGCGTTTCAGCGAGTGTCGCGACGCCATGTATTCGACTATCCAATCGTCCTTGATGACGTCGACGTTGAAGTCGCCAACTAGCATGAACGGTCGATGTTTCGGTTGTTGTTTTCTGTAATCTTGCACGGCCTCGTCGACGTACTTTTCTACGGCGGCACGAGAGAGGTTTGGCGCGAGGTACATCGTCATGACGTCGACGCCACAGACGGTAGCAACGCAGTGCTCGCCGTTGGCGCGTTGTTGAACGCCGGGGCGACGGCGCGACGGCGCATGCGCGCGCGTCAGCTGTCGAATGTTCGAGAAGCGGTGCGGACGGCGCGGACGGCGCACTACAAGGCGCGAGTATAAGATGCTTCCGCATCTAAAAGTATTGCGATGTACCCGCTGCAGCCTCGACCAGTTTGGTTAGGCAGACTTGCCACTGCGGTCTAATGGTTATGACTCGAAAATGCTGGCTACAAGGTCGCTGGATCAAATCCCGACCACCTTGGCCGCATACAGTTAGGGCGCGTTCACACTAGAGAAGTAATCAGAAAACGAGAACGCCACAGGGGCCGGAAAACCACGATCGCGCGCGTCGAAGCTGGTCACATTCGTTCTGCCCCATCTCACTACTGCTGCCACCGATACCTTCACATATCATTCGACTTTGCCTGCTTTCTGGGAACTAAATTTGTACAGAATTCTCATTATTCACGCAAAGTACTGAAAAGAAACAGCTCGCATCTTCACAAATGTTGTTTTGTGAAATAACCCAACAGAAAAGACACGAGCGAACGCACCGGTAGTGGCGGCGGTGGATTCAGCTGGCTGTACATACACAAACGCGAGACACGCTGGGGCACGCCGACTCGCTGCTACTGCACCGTCTAACTCCAGAGTTCTCGGCGATCGTAATCCAAACCAAGCTCTCGATAAACGCGTTCTCGTTGAGGCCGTCAAGCTTCTTCGCGCTGCACGGGTACTTTGCGATTTGAGCAGATGCGAGCCCCTGTCGACGCCTTTGCCGCCATGTTGAATCTGAGGTCGGCTGATTATATCAGGTGGTTTGATATAGCGCAGCCACGCCCGTGAAGTGGAACCCGGATCAGGTTTCGCGTCTCGGGAAAATTGGTCTCGGACCAGTTCTCAGACCAATTTTCACGCACCGGCCGAGCGGCGTGGTTTTCCAGTCACTTGTTTTGCGAAGTTTCACCGCTTTGGCTCTTCAAAAGGGGCCAAGTGTGAACGCGCACGCCCTTAGGGGCGAAAGTCCAGGGGCTCACAGCACCCGAAGGCCAAAATTTTCCGAGCCCACCATAAGGCGTCCCCCATATTAATATCCTACCCCTCATTAGCGCGACCTGTATGCACAGGGAAGGGAGGTATTAGATGAAGTCGTCGGAGGCAGACACACACTAATCATTTAAGGAAATGCTCATAAAATATTTATGCTCCTAATATTGCCTGCTGCTTTACTGTTTATACTAAAGCTAAACGAAATTGGTGAGAAGTATTTGTCGCTATTCTCACTTTTCCGACGCTTCACGATGGCTTGATTGATTTATGTGTTGGGTTTAACGCCTAAAAACCCCATTTGATTATGAGAGACGCCGTAGCGGAGACCTTCAGAAATTTCGAGCACCTAAATCTGAGTACACGGGCCTACAGAATTTTTGCCTCCATTGAAAATGTAGCCGCCATAGCCGGGATTCAATTCTGCGACCTGCGGGTCAGCAGCCGAGTAACTTAGCCCCTAGACCACCGCTGCGGGGCTCACTTATGTGACGCGTCGATTTCATCGATCTTTTAAACGAAATTTCCTCAGTGCCATCCTCCCAGGACAGTGCACACTTGAAAACCAAAATCTATTTATATAAAGTAATAGCTCCAATAATTTAGGGCATATATGATGCACGCGCGTGCCGCCTGAAGTATGTCAACATAGCACAATCATGTGAATAGCACTGTACAACACGTTAAAAAAACGACATTTCTGAGCTGCTCTTGAGTGTATAGCACACCAATGAAGCCAACTGGTTCGAAAATTTCAGGATCAAGCACTTTGAACTCTTAAAACAGGAATCGACCATGTGATGATTTGTTATTCGGGCTGATGGTATGCGGAAGATTGCTATAGTATAAATACTGTGATCAAATTAAAATACATCTATTTAATACAGAAATATATACATATAGCTCCAAAGAATATCGTACTCTCGTTTATTGTTACTCTTTCTTTTTTCGGCGCAGTGCGTACGTTAGTTAGCTACGCGGTGTTCTTTGCTTCCTTCTACTATTTGAAACATGTATAACGGTAACCTGAGGAGCAAATTATTCCACTTACCTCAATTCTTTCTTCGATTTCCTGTAAGAAGAACAACACCACATTTAAAATGAGTAAACATTGTGTCTCGACTGCGCGTGTCAAGAGACTTGTTCGCAAGCTGAAATAATACTTCTTGTTCAGGTCGATGAATACAATTAAAGAATTAGATGCATTATTTGTATATTGAGCTGAAGCGCATTCTATTACTTTATCGAAAGAAAACAAACTAAAGTGCAGAAAAAAATGTGACTGGTGGACCAAGCCAAAGCTAGAGAAAACAAAGACTGCGGGTGTGAGAACCACCAGCGGCGGGTTCTTCTTTGTTTTATTAAATTTTAGCGTCATATCCTCATTTCTATTTTCTTAATAAATGCACAAAAATGACCACTATTACCTTCTATGGCAGCGTCAAGTGAAAAATAGGCCTTTGAATGAATTTCTCTGTTTTCGCGATCGTATTGTGGTTGATTGCATTCTATATATGATTTAGAATAGTTCCTTAGGAACGTTGGCGCAAGCTGTACCAACCTCGAGAATCGGCTATAGTCTGCGGAACCTCAGCTGCAACCTTATAGGATGAGCTACCATCCCGGTCAGATTGAAGAATATTGAGCAATGAATTTACAACGCCCGCTTATTTCAAAAGCAATGGGCCTCAGAATGATCTGTTACAACAGTGAATAAATTTCAGTGAATGTTACAATATCATTTAGGTATTGCAACCATTTATGTATTCATATATGCATTGTATGATTTATGTATTGTAACAATATCACTTACGTATTGTCCCTATATGCGAAGACATTTTTTGTTTGTTGTGTAATGTTTCCCCCTGTGTTAGAATATCTAGCAGGAACAAAACCCAGCTCGATGTTTGCTGCATTCATCAGAAGTACGCCAACAGGCCTTCCACAGATGTACCGTTGAACGAAGTACACGGCCTCACGTGATGCACCACTTCTTCGGGGGGCTTCTTCCCATGCTTCTTTCCAAGCCTATCTAATGTCTTTGTGTAGAAATGTGGTGCGGGCAAGAGGAACATTGTCGAAATGATGGATGTACTAACGGGGAGCGTCCGCTGAGCCAATAAAACTTAGGGATCCAGCAGACATTTAGGTGCACGTGGTATGAAATGAAGCATTGCGCATAACAGAAAAACATTAACATCGCAAAATTCTGATAGGGCACACAAAACGAAGTCTGCGCGACAACAGCGCTGCAGTGTGTTCTGTAAGTATTACGGGCTGCTTTTTTTTAAAGTTATAAGCATAAGTCAAACATCCCAAGCCTGAACCTTAGTGAGCATCACGGCCACGTGATTTGCTGAGGCGCAGCTATCCTTCTGACATCTTGTGATCCAAATGTTCCAGGCTTAATTTATAAAGCACGATTCTCTCGATTTTTTTCGTTAAACGTTCTCGCCGTTATATAATTTTTTAATGTAACATATATAGTCACAAATGTCTGCAAAAATAAGAGCAAACAGTCAAGGATTGTGATTTAATGCACTTTTCTCAAAATTGTATCCCGCCATCGTTACGTTACATCAACGCTGAGTTCGCGGCTGTCACTTCATAAACGAAGACCTGTTCCACCCTGACCCCCCCTTTCCCGCCAAATAAAACGAAAGGTGTGGCGTATGGTGATAGGAAGGCCTGACTAAATCTTATTTAATATAGTGTACTTGTTTATCAATATCGACATTGCCTTCATGTTGTTCGAATCATTGGGATTGCATTGACAACTGCAATCATATTTTATCAAGTAAAGAGATGCATCTGATAGCCCTTAAAAGCTGAGAACATATCAAATTTTTAAAAAGAAGTCATAGTATAGCACTGCGAATGTTTTAAGTGTCCCAGAGTAAATGAGAATTATAAAGTTTGAAGTCTTCCCCAGAGAAGGCTTACTAAATGGGGCTGTAATGCCTCCGTTAACGTTATAATCACCTACTTTTGAAATTTCACAGCATTCTCATTACAACTTCTTTGCTTTAATTGCAGAAATACGAAAGAGGACAGCTGAATGCATACCAACAATTAACTCCGTTGGCAATACTTCCTTTACACGCATATAACCTTTGCGTGTTATTTTCAAAAGGTCAAGTGAAACTTCGCGTGGCGAAATTTCGAGGGCTTGAAGTAGGTTGCTCGAATGTGAATGTTGTTGACTGCCATCAAGCGAAAGATGCGCTTATTGTACCTCGATTCTTGTGACTGGCGGAGGCGTTCTTTCTTTTCGTTTTCGACAAATCGCAAAATGCAGCGAGTGGCCTTAATTTCGCATTGAAGTGTATTAATAAAACTCTTAAGTGCTGTCCTCGTTTCTTGATCTACTCTCAGTAGCGGACACATTATTGTTGTGCGAACGTTGATTCTACTAACGAGAATGTTGCGGGAAGCTAGCAGCAATGTAGCATCAACATTAATTTTGAGAAACAAGCGCTCTGAATGCTGGATTTGATTCCTGCATGTGGTATGCTGGAGAGATGGTGAGCTCTTCATCCAGCACTTGATTTTTTTATTATTCTCTATAACATGTAATCGTGTCCGCGGTACAGAAACAAGTTAGCAGAAATAAAATCGATAAATAACTAGACACACTATAGGACGTCCTTCATTTGCATCAAATTTCGAAGAGTTTTTTTTTGCTGTATCGAGATTTCTGGAACATCAGAAGGTTACCCAAGCTGTATAAATGGAGGGATATTGGAGCTTAGACGAGTAGAGTGTTGGGAAAGTTGGTAAAGCTTGTACTTCTCAACGAAAAAAAATAGGGCGAAGTTTGAACATCAGGCAAGATAAAGAAAACTGCATGAACAGCGCATACTAGCAGCTGTACTACCGAAATGAATGTCCTAGTCTAAAATCTGACTATCACCTTTCCTCGGTATTTCATACGTGAAATTGAGGCCTTCGCCGTCCTTCTAAAGAATCTCGGTTTGGTACTGCTCACACCTGTCGGCTAAATTCTCGCTTACGCTTACGCTCCAGCTCTTTTAAGTTGGTAAAAATGGCGCTGCTGTTTTTTGCTTCACTTCCGCTCTAAAGAAAACGGTCCTTCACCAGTTGGGGGAAAGTTTCACTAAGCAGCTATACAGGCTCCGAGAGTCGCGCTATGCTGTCGCCAGCTTGGACCGCCAATGGGAAAGAACTTTCCGGAGCTTAACATTTGAGCCGAAAGACTCTATACACAATGAAAAGGCTCGCGAGAAGCCGTTTCCCAGTTATCCCTTCGCCTGCAGAAGGTTGGCGCGAAATATCATATAGGTGTTGAATTTTAGTCTAAGAATAAGCTGGATAGGTTATGGGCCGCTGTTGTGGGAAAAGTGAGCGGTATTGCGCAGGAACAGCATGACTGTATGGTGAAACACGGCGAGAGTCCTTCAGAGTCTGATAAAAAAGTTAGTTGCATATCAGGTGCATTTTACGATTGGTACGTGCTATATGAGGCAGACAGGTCGCTTGCTGAGTGTGCACTGGCCAGATCACTGCTTACCTTTGAAGGGTCAGCGTTATTTCAATTCGTGTCTGCGCAGCCGTGAGTGTGGTGGTACCCCTCTCATGCAGAAGCGCACGTTCGTCATAAGCGAGCATGTGAGCTCGTTGAACTTTCGTATTTTGAAAACTCGAGATAACTGCGCGACGAAGCGTTTTCTCGCCTTGTATGAGGCGTAGGTAAGGTAGCTGAACGCGCACATCCGGATTGTTTGGTTCTTGTGTTTTTACCTGAGATGCATATTCGTTATTTCCAAGAAGGTTTGGTTGTAATTAGTATGCACTTGTCCTTTCGCTATCTTCGCTTCACCGCTCGTTTTTTAGTTATATTTCTTTCAGGTTACTGGAGTACACATATTTGCTTACGAAGGCAGGAAGGGTGTAGTTTGCCGACAAGAACCCAATCACGGCGTCAACGACGCAGCCGATGGAACCCCAGAGGCCCGCAAGTTGGATCGTAGCACTGCTCTCCTGTAAATATAGAATCAAATTGCACAGTTATCGTTTTTGTGAACGTATGTACAAAACAGATTTCTCCCGTACAGTTTGTCAATAGCCTGGCAAATTAGCCTGCAGCGCAGTGTTATTGGTGTATAGGCAGCATTGCCACCGTTAGTGTGAGCACCACATGCATATAAACGAGCGCACATCGCCCAGCTGCCACCGCGTTAGCCGGAGGTCGCAGCGGACAGTTGTGAGCGAAGGGCGATGCGGAGATTCTGACCAGAGCCACACAAATTATCTCAACGACGTCATCGTCATTGTGAGTTTAAGGAAAGGAAGATGACCAAATGTTAAGCCACTTAGTGCAAAGAATTGACGAGAAAGAAATCAATGTTCTGACTCCTAGGCATGATTTGAGCTGTTTGGTAAAGTGACGTTATGAAACCGGTACGCACAAAAAGACGGACCAAGAACCAAGGAAAAAAAAAGACACGATGAAGAAGATGACAGAGAGAGCGCGTGTGTGTGCCGTTTTCTGCGCGTCATCTTCTGGCACTTTTATGCTTGCGTTTACCAGTTTTATAAAGCAATGTCCCCCTTTACAAGGAAGTCTGACCACTCGTACTGTTCTTAATTCCGGTAGAATGTTCCTTATAGCCAATACTAGGGATGTGGGTGGTTAAGTTGTCAGAAATGAATTTGATTTTCGACGTTTGATGGGGCAGTGGCAGTAGTTTTTGTTTGAAAATTTTATCTATGCAAGCGGCAGGATTACTGTAACCTTACAGCACGGCATTTATTTCTGTAAAAGACAGGGCGTGGAAACACGGACCCAAGAAACCGCCAGGCCGGCGAGGAACGCGCAGCGCTACGACAGCGAAAGCTGCAAGAGCTACCTACTAGAGCCTTTTGCGTACTTTCTCTAGGTAACTGCTACAAACACACTTGCAGGATACCCATTACGCTATGAATAATATTTTTGTGTATTGGGGAGGCGTCCACTATGCCATTATTCGTCATACTTCGAGCTAGCGTGGTACCCTACAAACACTTTCGAGAGATTTCCTGCATGTTTTGGTGTTGTGGCTGACGATGTAATTGGTTGCAGAATACGACGACCCACACGTTACGCAATTGGAATTGTGTGACGCGTGGTTGTTCGTCTGCTGTTTTAAATGCTTCCTTTCACAAATTAACAAAATTCGTTTCCGGGCCTGACGAGTGCCTATGGACAGTGTGCAACTGAGCTTCAAGCACTGGCGCAGCTCAATTGTAAAAAACGGCGCTGGCACGCAGGGCAGCCTGGTTTGAATGCCACTGTGTCCATGGTGTTTTTATTTACTCATTTTTTTAATATTTTATGCGACAGTAGGTGGTTAAAGACACCGCTCATGGCAGCAGACAACTATAGCGCAACAACCCTTGCGATCTTATAGCAGCTTTCGTTGTAAACGGAAGTCGGCACGGCAAAAACAATAAAAGAAAGAAGTCTGGACACCAGAAATTTCAGGACACTAATGTCAGGACACCAAACACGTACAAAAGAAGGAAGTTGATACATTAGTAAACGTGAATAAGTGGCATGACATCGTAATAAGAATACACACATCATGCTTTAACTTACGCGGTGTTCTAAGAATGCCGTTATGAGCTCATCTATTTCTGTTGCAAAAAATATTATAGTTCATAGGAAGGCTTAGACACAGTCACGTTTCAGTTGAGGTAACAGTAAATCTGAAAAGGTAAAATATTTTGACTCCTGAATGTCTTTATTTGAGAGATGATTTCCTTAAATAAGGCAATCAGTTTTTCACTTTCATTATAATGCTAAGGAAGAGCCGTCTTACATAAAAGAAATGCACGCCACCAATTCAGATGTACTTCTACGTGTCAAGTCTTCTGCATGCCGCTTTTTGCTCAGTTCTCATGTCAAATTTGTTCATCCGATAACACGTCTTGTCGGAATGAACTTGCACAATTGTCCCAACGCGTTATTTCGAATATTTTAACATTAAGTAAAACGTTATCGTACTTAAATTCTATGAAGGCTTTGTTTTGCCAGGGTATCTATTCATAGGTGTCAAAATTTTCGAAGATTTTCTACGTTCTAGAGACTAAAATCTTCCCGCAAGCCAGGACGCAATGACAACATGAATAACAGTAATATTAACATTAGGAAAATCCTAGGTTCACGAAAGTTTGACGAAATACATTCGTTTCGGCGATTGCATGACGCATTGTTATAGGGCCTGCTCAAGAATCTCACGACGGCTGGAAAGAACACGCCTCGCTCTTTCCACACAGTGCCAGCCTAGAAAATTAATTACTTCGAACCTTAATTTTTTATTGACAGTTTTTATACCTCGATGTCGAGTACTAAACATAGCTTCACTGGGTATCCACCTTCAACCTTCACAGCACGGAATGGCTCCTCAATGATTTAACAAAAAAGCTGGTAAACCTCAAGATAAGCCCCGCCACGGTGGTCTAGTGGCTAAGGTACTCGGCTGCTGACCCGCAGGTAGCGGGATCAAATCCCGGCTGTGGCGGCTGCATTTCCGATGGAGGCAGAAATTTTGTAGGCCCATATGCTCAGATTTGGGTGCACGTTGAAGAACCCCAGGTGGTCTAAATTTCCGGAGCCCTCCACTACGGCGTCTCTCATAATAATATGGTGGTTCTGTGACGTTAAACCCCACATATCTATCAAACTTCGAGATAAAGCGTATGACTGAAAAAAAAAGAACTGTCATCATCACAAACTTGTTTTGCCACCAAAATTGAGCAAGTTGGTTCGCTTGAAATAAAGGAGGTCACAGTTAGGTCGGGAATTGGATTTCCTGCTAATTGTTGAAATTATGGTGCTCAACACTGGTTCTGCAGAAATGAAGAATGCAACAGTTAGCCCAAAAACGGCTGCGAAGCGATGGCGACGAGCTCAATACTATGGGTACGTAAAACTAGGTAATACAAGGGAACGGGAAAGGAAACAGTGGCTGCAAAAAGATCTCAAAAGTTACGGAAGGCCAGTGCCCTTGAATGAAGGCCTGTACCCTGCAGGGCTGTACAAGAGACGTGAACACTCGTGTCAGCGCGAGTTCCTTTCTGTGAAGTTCGGACATCCGCATCGTGTATGTAACTGACTCTGGTTTAAATAGAGCCTCTCTAAACAGAATCAATCTGGAAAAAACCTAGAAATTGGCAGTGCCTAGGGAATGAGAGAAACAGTACCCAGGAAATGGCAGTGCAAGCAATTTTCTCTTGATAAATGTCCTATTTCACGTGCCTCATTGCCACATTGATGTTTCTTCACTTGCATTCACATGTACTTGGCTATCAGCTATATCTTGGCAGTGATGTACGGAATCAGACTTGGAAGCACAAGAATTGCAATAATAGCATTTATTATGGCTTTATTGTGTTTGGTACTTTAATGAGTCGTTTTGCATTACGAATTCCACGAAGCGTTTCGACACCATAAGGATTCATGGCATTGGTGTCTGAAAATATATACACCGCTCAGTCTTCAGTACGTCATAGTGAGAGTACATCAGCTCGATTAGCAAACGTAGATTTGCAATGACAAATGAGCACAAGTGAACGGTGGCAGCAGCAACACAACCGCGAATAGCGTTCTTAGTTTTAGCTCTATAAATAAGGTACGTTTTCCAGCCACTATCGATTCAACTGGAGGATCGTGCCTGCTAAATCCTTATTTTTATGGTGAGGAAGAAAACGTTCAGTGTCACATTGTTTCCACTGCGGTAGTCATCACACATGCTGGTTACTAAGTCGCGACGGTAAACGCTTGAAGGTGTCTTTGTGCTTGGCGCTGAGAGAATGCAACGAATGAAATTCACTTTATAGTACAAGAGGAGTCTATTAGTATGGAGTTTTTTTTCTGACACTGAAAATCAAGGAGTCAGATTCTGGTCACGATAGTCGCATGCGACGTAGCATACTTCTGTGTTTTCCGGTAATGCGAGTAGTCACAGCTCACTACTCACCAATTTACTGCATGTTAAAGAGTATGGGGCATACACATTTCGATCGCCAGGGGCTGTGCACAGTGAAACATTTTATAATTCGAAATACTTTATGATCAAAGAAATCTACAATTCTCTCAGTCAGCGCCACTTTCGCGCAGACACAAGACAGGTTGTTACCCTTGCTGCTCCAGCTAACAGGAGGACGTCGAAGATTAGGCTGACGCTTGCCAGTCCCATGGTGATCTCGTCGGAGGTTCTGCTGCTATTTACTGCACACAGAAGAATGTTGGGGTGAATTTGCATCCTCTCAGAACCAAAATAAAACGTCATAATGGACTGCTTGTTTGCTGGTGGACAAGGACAAAATGTACTAAATTGTCTGGTAATTACGTAATTTACTCCTGGTAAATAAATGTTTATTCAGAATCATTGAACTTGCTGGTTGAAAGATCAATACTTCTGGGCTAGTTTTTCCTTTGTTAGACAAAATCTTCATGAAAATCAAGAAACAAGGAAGCTACAGAGATTCTCATTAGCGGTCTTTTAACTATGTGTATTGCCACATAAAAGTGAGGTAATTATTGTTGGAGAAAAGACTGTATACTTGCTGCAGGGACCGAACTTGCCATTACGCCGTAGCTCAGCTTGAGAAAAAAAAAGCGCAGCTCAATCAGTAGAGCATTGGACGAGTTAGCCGAAGGTCGCAGGGTTCGATCGCGGCCCCGGTGGTTCATTTTCAATAGAGGGGAAATGGGAGAAGCCAGTGTACTCTGTGATGTGAGTACACGTTAAAGAAACACCAAATGGTCGATATTTTTGGAGCCCTTCACTGCGACGTCTCTCACAATGAGACCGTGGTTCTGGGATGTAAAAACCCAGATAATAATGCTAAGCTTGCACGTTTGGCCCAAGCTGATGGCAAGTTGGCTTAGGAAGTAGCCAGCAAGCGTGAGCACAGAGCTGGAGTTTTTTTTTCGCTTCCTTAGTCGTTGACTGTACTTTCACGCTTACGTGCTTCGCGTTGCTCATTGTATTCATGAGGCCAAACCAGCTCGCCAACATTTCCATTCTCCTTTAGATCATTGTACTACCATGGCAGTTAAATTGTGCTGCAGTAAAAGGGTGCGTTTGTAACAGAGTACCCTAGGAAACGCACAAATACATCTTATCATTTGTTGTAGTCCTGACACTTTCGACGTTAATTTTTTTTACAGAAGGTGCGCAGCCGCTTATAACGCTTCCATGGGCAGTTGAATGTGGCTTACCCCAGCTTGAAAGGTCGGTGACATCCGGAATGTACGCGGCTATCTTGTGTTGGCGCAGCTCATTCCGAAAGCCAAAGAATCTTGACACAAGGTTGTACCCATTCATCCACTGCAGGCAAATGGGCCATCGACTTTCACTAAACCAGAGAGACGACACCAAGGTTAAGCCGGCATTCTATTTTGGAACTCCCGTGCCATATCTCCCCGCACTGCTCAGACGTAAAAATGGCTAACGCAGTGTGACCAGAACGTAGACGTTCCTCGTTGGTGCTATTGTACAGCGGAGATGATATTTATCTGAAGTGTCTGGAATGAGTACGGGGGGTGTTATGACTAGAAGGATGTATCCAGTTAGCGAGAAGGACACGTCAGGGGGGCATTTAAAACACAGGGAACACAGTGCTCTACAATGTCACAGCGGCTTGCAGAATACAGCGAACGGAACGTTAGGGTTACAACGCAACATTATTTGGGGGTGCGCAACACTTTTTCGGCATTGTAAGAAAACGATGCCGCTGGTATAGTTGAGCCTACTGAGTACACGTGCGCCGAAAAATATAGCGCTGCACGTGGCCTGCTTGATCTGTGTAGTTCATTCTCAGTCAGCTAGAAATCGCTCCTTATTTTGCCTATAAATGATGTCATATTCCCAACGTCACGGCCATTGGCTGATTGGAGCATCGTGCGCTGCATAGTTGCCGGTGCCGCCGCGGAGGCCTTCACGTGCCCGCGCGAACGCTCGCGATCACGCTAATAGTAAGCCGCGAGCTTGAAAAAAAAAGGAGGGGGGCTGAAGGCCTGGACGAGTGCGGGCCGCAACTTCTTTTCCTCGTGCCATCTCTCGCTGCTTAACTTCAAGCGAACTCATCAGCGCAAAAGGAGAAAGCGCCACGTATGAACACAGGTTGCTGTATGTTCGTACGTGGTGGGTTGGATAAATTAGGATGTAAAAGTGGATTCATGAGGCAATACACTCTTTAAATGAAGCTCTTCAATAGTTACTTGGGAAAGTTGTTCAGGGCTTTTTCATGCTGTTTTGGCAAACAGGATGTGAACTGACTATAGTTTAGGATTGGGCTAGTTGGTATTGGCTATCTACAAGATCGCTTTGCTTCAAATTAAGATAGACATACGTCACTACTGCTTTTATTGTGCACGTCTCATCTTTATATGAACTATCTACTTTGATTAGGTGCCTGGTGAGGTATAGCAAACTGGCTCGAGGAGCACGAGCGTAGTGGCGCCTTAACTGCAGCATATAGCAACGTTTCTTGATCTCATGTGACGTCTATCGTGCGCCATATATCAAGTCTGCAATATGCACCAACTAACACAAAATTATGCCGTAGTAGGTAGATATGGTTTGCGGGCTTAACCGGAATTGTGCGATCGACATGCGCATGCGCAGTCGGTTAAATTACCCGTAGCGTTTACTGTACGCACGCTGCGTTGTAGATAGAGAGTTGTCATTTCGTGCTTAACGCAGAGTATGCGAAACATGCCAGCTGTTTCTGACGGCTGCTTTAAACAAAGTTTGGCCTTGATGTGGAAAGATTTATTCTTTTCGCAGCGACCAGCTGTGTAAAAAGGCTGTGCTTGACGTCAGGTCTCTTTGACGACGGTGTATTGTGGCTAACTTAGGGTAGTTTTTTGTTCACTTCCTATTTTGAACATCTCCAAGGCTTGCTTGAAGGTCGATGCAAGGAAATCTGCAAGATGATAGTTTTTGGTTTCGGTTCATATTTATTTACTTTTATCTTTACTATGAAAGCAGTGATATTGCTTTGTTCTAAGATACAGGCAAGCATTCTCATTTTGTCTATATTCACTTTCTTTTATGCATTCGCCTTCCACCTGTTGACGCCATTGTGAAAGCTTGAATACGTGACGCTGTCTCACTAAAATAAAGCGCGCTTTCGTGAAGTAACGTTTGCGGCACGATAACGCTATTCCCTCAACCCGCCCTACGACGCTGGCGCTAAGCTTAACTCTTAAATAATTTCATGAGCAATTTCGAGCGATTATCGTTGTAACAAAGCTTACTTTCACTTCACGCGGAAGCTATGGTCTCGAAATGCGTGGCTCTTTTGGTTTGAGGCCAGTGAAGTGTCGAGATCTTTAGCGAGCCGTATTTGCAAGTTATCTACAAGCTACTTCTAAAATAATAAAAATATCTCCTACATATTTCTATGGTGGTCACACATGTGCCTGAACTCTCACCATGCACATGATGGAGACCAGGGTCAATGTTGTCTTCGCACTCCCCCAGCACATCACAGCGGCGGTCGACTGTCTGAAAGACAGGCAAATGCAACGATGCTATCAGATGTAGCGATGACATTTGATGAACTGTATATCAGATGCAACGATCATGAGAGCAGCTATTACATGTACTATAAAATTTTGCCATATTATTTTACTATAAAATAATATGGTTTACTTAGCTCTCGCCACATGTGAGGTTGTCAACCGATAGAGTAAAACACTTCACTGTTAGTTGAAGTGGTTTTCCTCCATCTCGCCACAAGCAAACACTTCAACTTACTGATGGCAGTAGTAATCCGGCGGGACCAGTCAGCATCAGGCCAAGGCTGTTTAAACTTGCCCACTTTCAGCGACGTCAGCCGATGCTCTAACGGTGACAAAGTGTCCACACGTTTGTTGTCGTTTTGTAACCTATAAGCAAACAGGGAAAACACTGAGCTTTCTAAAAATTACCTATAAGCACGATAGTTCTTAGTAGGTCAACAAAGAGTGAGTGAGACCTTTAACGAAGTCTATAGTTGTTATGATTCTGCATCATGACTTTTCTCTACAGTTGTATTACTGTGTATTATCCTATCTTTACATCTGTCTTAATGTGTGAATATATAAAAATTGTGAACTCTTGAACCCATGGCTGTAAAAATGCCTGACAGAATTGACAGTATCAATAAACAAATAAATAAATTAACAAATAGATGAATAAGTAGATAAATAAATAAAAATGCAATACCAAATAGAATACAATAGCACGGTTTATTTTTTTGGGTAGGAATCAAATTCTTCAACGAGCGAAAATGCCCGAGTCTAGTGCAGCGTAAACGTCGCTTCAAATTCTATCAGCTGCGGCGTTACGTGCGTTAAAGCTCTAACATGATGAGGAAGGCAGGTGTTCACTTAAGGAAACATGTGGCCATACAGCACAGCGCTGGCGCCAGACTGTCATGTTGAAACACAACGAATCAGAGAGGTATCAGCAAAAACTCCACTCTTCATCTTTGATCAAAACTGTCTACTTGAAGCGAAACAGCTATCATTGTAACCTTCACCAATCTCGGCCTACAGCTTCAACGTTTATTGTTCTTGCAGTGTTGTTAGGACAGAACTATTTTTGCAAAAACTCTATAGTTGTTGAAAAACTGTATGGAGGCGCACTGAAAGCATAATGATTCATTAACTCCTTTGCAAGTTACCTTTGACTTGGACACTAAGCAAGATGGAAAAATATTTTGCCCATTATACTCTATTTTTTGTCGATCAAAATTCGATTATCTACTCTTGAGTACCAAGATTTATCAAAAATAACATTGCTCTATGTCTATTTGACTACAAATATGGCACTATATTTAATTGGTTGGGCCACTTAGACTTTCTTTAGCAAGACTTTTGCCTCTTTTTCAGATTGGTCCAGCGGCAACCCCAAGAGAGGCGATGCTTTTTGCACATGGTTACTAAGGCTATATATACAGGTGTAAAGCTGATTTTCTGAGGATAAAAGCAGCTGTGAGTGAAGCCATTTTCTGTTATGTCTCGAGTTTTCCTTAGAGGTTACGTGCCTTTGGTTTTGTTATATCAGAATACTCTACAAACCTCCTGCAAGCTGATGCAATAACACGACAATATTATAACTTCACAGCACCTGCAATGCGCTAGATGTAGTAAATATCTTGTAAAGTTTAGTAATTGCATGTGAAACGAGGCAGTATCCGTATCCACTGTTCCTAACTCTCTGGTGCTTAGGAAAGCATTTTACTAACGTTTTTTACAGGCTTCGGCTGTACTGACCGCGGTTTCCTAGACAAAGAAATATTTTTTCCATTTATTACGCACATTTTCAGTTAAGATCAGGTTGAGTTGACAAAAGGCAATAATCAGCGGTGAAAAAGAATCATGTGAGTATAGGACGAGGGCTTATTCCCACTAAATTTGGTTATGTAGTCGCAAAAACTCTTAGAAGACAGGTGTTATGGGTGTAAGGGCTTCTGAAGAGCGTGGTGACAATAACGAAAAAAGACCTATGGTAATGTGACTTTACTGCGTTTTTCCTAGGAGCGATCAACAATGTAGGTTTCATCGCTTAGTGGTTGACTTTAGCACAAATTCATTTTTTTATCCCGTACATAAAGGTGCACGTTGAATGTCGTTTGCCCTCCTACCTATGCCATGTATAGGATCCTCACTTGCTTTTGCAAATGAACGACCGTTGATTGCTTGACTGCTAAACCTTCGCGAAGAGAAAGCGCTAACACTTGCGAAGCAATTCGTCGCAGTGCTGTTAATAAAACTTACGTTGTCTCGCTGCAGTTCCTGTAACGAACTATTCTTTGCACCTAGAGCGCTCTTCTTCTTTCTTTTCGACTACAAGGATTTACGCTTAAGTGGTTTTGTTCGTTTGATTGTTAGGTGCCTGTACTTACTGGCGCATTCCCACTCTGGGGGATTGTTCATGAAATCTAGTAGAGCTTATATGGGATACACTAATTGAGTGCATGTTAGTAAAAGAACAAAAACGATGAAATAAGTAAAATAATAGAAAAATAAAAAAAATATTTAAAACAATATTATAAAGAGTCAATAGGAGCAAAGGAGAGCTAGTACTATTTTAGAAGACTGAAATTTTGAGTAGACCAGACAGCTCAGTTTATCTCACCCGGCCGAAATCGAATGTTTGTGCGACTTTCATTTACATTATCACAAGTACTCGTCAAAAATATATTTAAGTAGGCGTTTTGATAACATGTGCTTATATTCTTGAATAAAATTGCATACGGCATCGAATACGTTTATGAGGCAATGTCCCAAGTCAGAGGCACCGAAACTAAGAACAATATCTGCAGCTAAATTTAAGCCAACTGTGGAAAACAGAACAACTAGAAGCCTTTTCCTAATTAAAGAATAGTTTCTACATAATATATAGAGTAATTCTTTAGTGCTTCTGTTTCTTCGCAGAATGGGCACAGAGGAGATATTTCAAGACCAGCTCTGTGTGAATAAGCGTTTAATAGAGGGACACGATATCTGACTTTCGTTAAAATAACTTCCAACTTTCTAGATTGACTCCACTGAGATTTCCAGGGAACTTCTGCTACAGATGCAGTGAGAAATTTTGTGAAAAAATAAGCCTTGGGCACCCTAAGTTTTTATCAGCGAAGCTGTTTCAAAAATCGTGCCTTGTTCAGACCGTAAGAAATAACTATCATCGTCATAAAATATTATGCACCACAGAAGTTGGCAAAAACCCACTGCTCATCTCTGTTGCTATAAAAATGAAGAACACAATAGTCAGCCAAAGAAAAAAAAATGCGACACACAACTTTGTATGGGCTATCAGAAAACTATGATCATTGTAAGTAGGTATGTACCACACGAATTTGCTAAATCCCAATAAAAAAACTTTTGCTAAGTAGGAAGAAGGCAGCAGGTAGCTCAATAAATTGCCTTAGATGAACAAATGGCGACGGAGGTGGGACTAAGACACCGAGCACGTGCAGTGAGAGAATCGGCGGTTTACCGTTAGCGTAAAAGGTGGGGTTAAGAAAATTGCGTTAGCATGCAGCAGACATTCGTTGCGGACAGCGTCTTACAGTTTAGCGAGATAGCGTTTACGTGATTTACGTGCCCCTACGGGGATTGTGATGCCATATATAGGAGGGCCAATAAGTTAAAGAACAGTAAAAAGGAAAAGAAAATGAGAATTCTTGCCTGTGTCCCCACTCGAAGCAATGCTGCAAGTTGTTTTTAGTAATAATAAAAGTAAATAAATACGAAGCACGCACAACACGTGAAGGCATTTATGTTGCCAATTTGTTCACATCGATCTTCTAGTTGGACTTAGAGACGTTCGAAGCAGAAAGCTATCTAAAAAAAATACGCTAACTTATCCGGATGCTCGGTTATCAAAGCTAAATGATTTGATATGTGGGGTTTAACGTCCCAAAACCACTATATGATTATGAGAGACGCCGTAGTGGAGGGCTCCGGAAATTTAGACCACCTGGGGTTCTTTAACGTGCACCCAAATCCAAAGCTAAATGAAAGCAAGTGAAGTCATTTAAACAGTCGCTTGCTCCGAATGAAGCGAATCTTTCAACAACTATGCCAAAATCACTTCAAAGTGGGCGTTGAAGCGCCTCCACGTTTATGTACCATACGGGCACCACACTTACACGGCAACTTAGTCTGAACAATAGCGTGCGTATGGTGAGCGGTACGGCTCACGTACGTTGCCGAGCATGCACACTTCGGTCCCGCTGTTTCGGTAAGCCCGCTAAGTGTGTGGTTTAACTGGGACCCTGTGATATGTGTCGTGCGCGAAGCTTCAAAGTGCGCGCCATTCAAAGTGCGCGCCATACAAAGTGCGCGCTTGAAGCAGACAACGACGAAGGTAGCACGAGCGCTGAGTAGCGTGGCGGCGAAGGTACGAGAAGGAACGAGGAAGACGGGGCTCTCGACTCGGCCGTTGGGTTCCGGACCCGAGCCTAGTAACAGTCGAGCCCGGCCTACCTGCCACGTTCTACCTGCCACGGCCGTGCGTCGCTGACGTGCTGCGGCTTCAAAGCATCCTGTGCTTGAGGACACGCGGAGCTGTCGGGCTACGGGCACGAGTTCCAGCAGAGGTGTCCGGCCGGGACGCGGCCGGTGGTAGTGCCTGGTCTACCGTGCCAACTGGTCCACCTCGTCTACCGTGCGAGCAACGCGGAGCTGTCGGGCTACGGGCACGAGCTCCAGCGGATGTGTCCAGCCGCGACGCGGCTGCGGTGGCGGAGCCTACCCATCAACTAGTCGCCTGGTTGACCGTGCGGACAACGCGAGCCAGCTCAAGACGTAGCAACGAACCTCGGTGAGACCGACCTCATGTCTTGTGTCCATGCTAAAAGGAGGGACGGCTAGCTTAGGACTTTGATAGTTCACAGAGACAGTGAAGGATTCTTTAAATAGCCTGTCCATGTTATGTGTGTTCGTTTTTTGTGTGTATAAAGTGTGGCGTACAAACGGCCTCGTCTTTTCGTGGGAGTCTGGGGCAACGGCTCGGACACCCATTAACTAAGAACCTGCAATGTAACACTGGCGTCCGCTGCGACAGGACGAGGCCATTTGTATCGCTTGAGTGAGGCTGACGATTAGTGAGGAAAAGATGAGCTCGACAGATTTAATGGCGTTGGCCATGCGCATGGGTTTGGAAGGTGCCGAATTGAAAACTTGGATTGATGAGCGAGAAGCTCGAGCTCGTGAGGAAAGGGCGGCAGAAAGAGAGGCGAAGAAGGAACAAATGCAGTTGCAATTACAAGTAGAGGAGCAGGCCCAAAGGACGATCCAATTGCGCCTTCAACTGACTCAGACTGAAACCGCCAGAGAGCCTGTCGGGGCAGACATAGGTCGATCATCAAGGGTGTCTTCCAACGTCAATCCTCATAATTTTATACCAGGATTTGATGAAAACCGGGATGACCTAGATGCGTACTTAAAAAGGTTTGAGAATGTGGCGACAGGGCAAGAGTGGCCTAGAGACAAGTGGGCCACGGCTCTGAGTTTGTGCCTAAGCGGAGAAGCGCTAAAAGTGTTTGGTCGCCTATCCCCTGAAGATGCACTTGATTACGAGAAAGTGAAACTGGCTCTATTTCAGCGATTTCGCTTCACAGCGGAAGGGTACCGTGAGAAGTTCCGGCACAGTAAGCCTCAAGAGGGAGAAACCGGCCGGCAGTACGCTGCACGATTAATGAGTTTTTTCGACCGATGGGTGGAAATGTCGAAAGTAGACAAAGAATACGCGTCAGTTCGTGACCTGATTGTAGCTGAACAGTTCATCAGTAAGTGTCATGATCGAGTGGCGCTCTTTTTGCGTGAAAAGAATTGCCGTAAACTTGAAGAAATGGCTGAAGCGGCAGATCAGTTTTTAGAGGCACAGCGACAGTCTAACCTGCTTGTTTTCCGAGAAAAGGCTGAAAACGGCATGGCTGTGAAAAGTGGGAGCACGACCTCAAAAACTTCAGTGCAATGTTTTGTTTGCAACAAAATCGGCCATAAAGCCTCAGATTGTCGCGCTCGGACGAAGCAACCTTACTGTGGGCATTGTCGTAGGGCAGGACACGATACCCAAGTTTGCACCAAGAAACCCGCCACGTATAAAAAGGCTTCATGTATATTGTCCGAAGAGAACTCTAAAGACAATGATAACGCATCCGGCGGCGGGCCCGAGAATAATGTGTCGGGGGCAGTAAACACGCGACAAATGGCAACGAAATATCAGATGCCAGTTCTCCAGGGTCTCCTATTTGGTAAGCCTGTCTCGGTTCTTCGGGATACAGGAAGTAACACGACGGTTGTGCGACGTTCCCTCGTGCCCGACGAAGTGCTGACAGGAGCTATGACGACAGTATTTTTAGCCGATGGGAGCAGAATAAAAGTTCCCGAAGCAAAAGTGGAGATATTTTCGCCCTATTTTTCTGGCACGGTGATCGTTAAATGCATGACTTCCCCATTGTATGACGTCATCGTGGGAAACGTGCCAGGATCCCGTGATCCCAATGATCCAGATAGCAGGTGGAGCGAGGGACTGTCGGAAAGGAAGACGAAGTCTAAAAGCGTCAAGGAGAGATTAGGGGTGATGAAAGCAGATCGCTACGAGAAACCAATGATCAGCGTAGTCAAGAATTCAAGTACTTCGTTGGATTCGGTGAAAGCAACCGCTTTGAATATCAACCAACGAATCCTCAAGATTGAGCAGGCGGAGGACAAGAGCCTAGATCTCTGTAGGAACAAAGTTGGGCAGGTGTTTTTTGGGAGAGGATCGACAGAATATTCGTTTGTTATGCAAAAGGGAGTTTTATATCGCCATTATCGGTTATCCTCCGGCAAGATAGTACAGCAGGTAGTTGTTCCTCGCAAACTGCGGAGCCCAGTACTGCAGCTAGCTCATGAAAGTCTGATGGCGGGCCATCAAGACATCAAGAGGACAATTGACCGAGTACTAGGATCATTCTATTGGCCAGGAGTTCAGGAAGAAGTAAAGAGATACGTGCGATCCTGTGACACTTGCCAAAGAGCATATCCAAAAGGTAAAGTAGGCAAGGCGCCTCTGGGCGTAATGCCGTTGATCGACACCCCTTTCGAGCGAGTGGCAATCGATATTATCGGTCCTTTAAAACCTGTGTCGAGAAACGGAAACCGCTACATATTGACCATGGTGGACTTCGCCACGCGCTACCCGGACGCGGTGGCCCTGCCAGCAATCGATTCGGCGACAGTAACAGAGGGCCTGGTGGAGATGTTCTCACGCGTAGGATTCCCGCGTGAAATTCTATGTGATCAAGCATCTTGTTTTACTTCCGAACTGATGAAAGAAGTCAACGAGTTACTGGCCATTAAGCACCTCAGTTCTACACCTTATCATCCTATGTGTAACGGGTTGGTGGAACGATTTAACGGTACGTTAAAACAGATGTTGCGGAAGCTCTGCCAGGAGGAACCAAAATCCTGGGATCGGTTGCTTGCCCCACTCCTTTTTGCCTATCGTGAAGTGCCTCAGACCAGCACGGGATTTTCTCCCTTCGAACTTATTTACGGGCGTGACGTCAGAGGACCACTTAGTTTGTTAAAAGAATTATGGATTGGAGAACACATCGGCGACGAGGCGAAGACAACTTACGGATATGTATTGGATCTGCGAGATCGTCTTGAAAAAACACTGCAGTTGGCTCATGAGAACTTGACACGAGCAAGAAAATCACAGAAGCAATACTATGATCGGCGAAGCACGAAACGTCAGCTTGAAGTAGGCGACCGGGCCCTTATTCTACTCCCTACTACGGAAAATAAATTACTCATGCAATGGAAAGGACCTTTTAAGGTCACAGGGAAAAAGGGCAGTCATGACTACTGGTTGGACTTGGGACGTGACACCAAGTTGTTCCACATCAACATGTTAAAGCGTTACGAGGATCGCGAACCGGAGAGGTTTACACAAACAGCGTCATTCGTAGTGATGGAAGAAGAGGAGGCAGATTCACCTATACCAGTTTACACCATTGACCAAAGGACTGGGGTGGAGACAATTAATATAGGTGAAGGGCTGGCTGAAGAGGAAGCTGCTGAGCTCCATCGGATTCTGACCAAATACCAAGATGTGTTTTCCGAAATGCCAGGAAAGACCAATTTGCTGGAATGCCCGCTTCGACTGACAACACCGGATCCGATTTGCACTCCGCAGTACCCACTACCACTGGCGATGAAAGAAGTGGTTGAAAAGGAAGTTCGAGATATGTTCAAGCTCGGGGTGATTGAGCGATCCAATTCGCCATACAATTCCCCCTTGGTGCTAATTAAGAAGCCAGATCAAACTTATCGGACATGCATAGACTTTCGTCGCATCAACGAGGTGTTGATATCAGATGCTGAACCCATACCACGGACGGATATGATGTTCGCAGAGGTTGGGACCAAGAGGTTTTTCTCGAAATTCGATCTTACCAAAGGATACTGGCAAGTTCCACTGGAACCGGAGTCGAGATCGGTAACCGCATTTTCAACTCAGACCGGACATTACCACTTTATCTACATGCCATTTGGAATCAAAACTGCGTCTGCAGTGTTCACGCGTTTGATGAGAACACTTCTCCAAGGCCTCCCGAACGTAGCGCATTATATAGACGATGTTCTCATCGCTACTATGACATGGAAAGAGCATTTAGACACATTGCAGCAATTCCTGCACAGAGTGAGAGAAGCAGGATTGACTATCAAACCCCAGAAGTGCGAAATCGCTATGACTTCCGTCGTATTTTTAGGCCATCGTTTAGGAGGAGGGACCATCCGAGCAGTGGATAGTACTGTCGAGAAGATTGCCAATGCACAAAAACCTCGAACAAAGAAGCAGCTTCGATCGTTTCTTGGATTGGCTGGATATTACCGCGATATGATTCCCCATTATGCGGAGAAAGCTCAGCCTCTCACCGAACTAACTAGGAAAAAGGAGAGAAATAAGATTTGTTGGAATCCTGAAAGAGAGGCGGCATTCGAAACACTTAAGCAAGCCCTTGCTTCTGGACCAATTGTAAAGGCTCCTGATCCGGAGCGAAGGTTTGTACTTCGGTCGGACGCGTCTGACACCTGCATCGGAGCGATATTAATGCAGGAACATGACGGATTGTTACACCCTGTATCTTATGCAAGCCGCCAGTTGCTGCCCCGGGAAAAGAATTACTCTACCGTAGAGAGGGAGTGTTTGGCATTGGTATGGGCGGTACAGAGGTTTCACATTTTTTTGTATGGGAACCAGTTTGTTGTACAAACAGATCACCAACCTCTACAGTACTTAGCCCGAGCCAAACACTTGAACAGTAGGGTCCTGAGGTGGAGCCTGGCATTGCAAGAATACTCATTTAGCATTCAGCATATAAAAGGGTCGGAGAATACCGGTGCGGACTTCATGAGTAGATTGTGAGCCAAGAGTTCGGACTTCATGCACTGTGATATTGGGTGTTGGACACTCGAAGTATGTCAGTGTATTTAACGGTGTTCTTGTGTATTTAGTAAATATTGGACCTCGACATGTGAACTATACAGAGGACATATACAGTGAAGCGGCTTACAGACCGCGCACGTGTCAGCAGTTTTTTTTTTAAAAAAAAAAGAAAAAAAAAACTCATTTAAGGGGGGGCTTTTGTGATATGTGTCGTGCGCGAAGCTTCAAAGTGCGCGCCATTCAAAGTGCGCGCCATACAAAGTGCGCGCTTGAAGCAGACAACGACGAAGGTAGCACGAGCGCTGAGTAGCGTGGCGGCGAAGGTACGAGAAGGAACGAGGAAGACGGGGCTCTCGACTCGGCCGTTGGGTTCCGGACCCGAGCCTAGTAACAGTCGAGCCCGGCCTACCTGCCACGTTCTACCTGCCACGGCCGTGCGTCGCTGACGTGCTGCGGCTTCAAAGCATCCTGTGCTTGAGGACACGCGGAGCTGTCGGGCTACGGGCACGAGTTCCAGCAGAGGTGTCCGGCCGGGACGCGGCCGGTGGTAGTGCCTGGTCTACCGTGCCAACTGGTCCACCTCGTCTACCGTGCGAGCAACGCGGAGCTGTCGGGCTACGGGCACGAGCTCCAGCGGATGTGTCCAGCCGCGACGCGGCTGCGGTGGCGGAGCCTACCCATCAACTAGTCGCCTGGTTGACCGTGCGGACAACGCGAGCCAGCTCAAGACGTAGCAACGAACCTCGGTGAGACCGACCTCATGTCTTGTGTCCATGCTAAAAGGAGGGACGGCTAGCTTAGGACTTTGATAGTTCACAGAGACAGTGAAGGATTCTTTAAATAGCCTGTCCATGTTATGTGTGTTCGTTTTTTGTGTGTATAAAGTGTGGCGTACAAACGGCCTCGTCTTTTCGTGGGAGTCTGGGGCAACGGCTCGGACACCCATTAACTAAGAACCTGCAATGTAACAGACCCGCATTTAATGAGAAAAAACACAGAAACAACAGAGTGCATTATCTACCTGAAATCTAGAAACGGCTTAGAAGCAAAGTAACAACAGCGTGTATCACCTAGCGAAGGCCTCGAAAGAACCTAGAAGCAACCAGATTTGTCTTCAGCATAGTCCAGTTTGGCTGGTTGAAGGCTTGCACCAATTTTGTTTGTTTTGTTTACGGTACAATAGTAACTAAGCCCCTCCGTTGCAACTTCAAATGCGTGGACTGTGCCGATGGCATCGACAACTCAATACGTGTCCAATTTGAGTACCCGGGTGCAGCGGCGTTCTTGTTGAGTTATTTACCTGTAATATCTCGTTGCGGAAAGCACAATAGCGGGTTGATCGGCGTATCATAGAAGAGGTCTTCGCCCTGTAGTGGGCTAGTCAGGCTGATGATGATGAATATTGCTTCATGAATCATACCATGTACACCAGCAAGGCAACCCAAACAGATATCTTGCGACGAGTGAAAATAAATATTGCTTGGGCTGCAAAAACCAAGCTCGACAAAAGTCTGAATCACGTAGCACATCCAGAAATGCCTGAGTGGAGCATATTTACGCTGGCTGCAAGAATCGTGACGTGATTAACGTTTTGTGATTCGAGTTATATGCCTGGCAGCATATCGATTCCGATGCATCGGTGCCCTTCTGAAGGCTGCAGATTCGCAGAGCTTTAATTCGACGTATAGAAGTAATGGGCACATGAATGAATGCCAGAAGCACTTTTTAGGCTCTACTTAACAGCATGAATTTCTTAGCATTCTCTGGCAAACACAAGATTGGCGTTTGATTTGTGTTTGTAACGCCGAAAAGCGTGATACAGTGTTCAACACAGGGATGCATAGAAAGTGCGGGGCAACATTATGTTCAAGATGCTAGTTTATAGGGAGAGGTCGTGTATTGTATTTTTTAAGGGTAAGAACGCAGCGAAAACGATGGCTGCAAGACAGGAAGCAGCGAAAATAGCCTTCCAGCTCCAAATTCCTTCCAGTTGCCTTCTCCATTTTGCGCCTTGACACATTGCCGGCTCTTCTGTTGGCTGCTGGCATAACCTAATATAGGTGTTTGGGCCAACTTGAAAATCGGGTATGTTAGGGTGCACCGAAATTCGGGGACTGGCAAAATTAGAATGAATAAACAAGTGAACTTTACTAAAGTTCAAAATAATCTTTATATGACTACTTGAAGCCCCGCCGCGGTGGTCTAGTGGCTAAGGTACTCGGCTGCTGACCCGCAGGTCGCGGGATCAAATCCCGGCTGCGGCGGCTGCGTTTCCGATGGAGGCGGAAACGTTGTAGGCCCGTGTGCTCAGATTTGGGCGCACGTTAAAGAACCCCAGGTGGTCAAAATTTCCGGAGCCCTCCACTACGGCGTCTCTCATAATCATAGGGTGGTTTTGGGACGTTAATCCCCACGTATCAATCAATCAGATGACTACTTAAAGCTTTATTTCGACTCGCCTCGCAAATTATGAGTTCATTCTACGACAAATTTAGGGCTGAACCTACTTAGTTTCCACACATTCGGAATGTAAGCACAGCTTTTGTGACAGTGACGCCACACCACATGAGACATCACCCGTGGTATGACAAAATACACATGTGGCGTGTTGAGGTAAACGTATCAGCACACCGTCAATTTGCTTTTTTTTGCAGGGAATTTAGTGTGTGGCAATGATAGCAAGAAAGATGAATGCGTATACTTTATCTTTCATTGCGTGACGTGGTAGGCGATAGAAATTTGCCGCACTTGCGTTTTAATGACCAAAGCACGCTACGGTGGACGATATTCGGCGACTGCAATGTGCCACTACACTCATTCCTGTGAAATCTATAAGCCGTGGTCCGCACGATCAGTTGGTTTTGGAGACGGCAGAAATGCTACACCATATAACAGAGAAAGGGCATCAAGGTATATTTCAGTGGTTGCCAAATCACTGTGGAATCATCGGTAAAGGACGAGCTGATTAAGCTGCCCGTTCAGCTCATGCATACAGAAGATCACGACCAGTCAATACCCCTCTGTAGAACGGACGCTGCTAGAAAGCTCTGCATGCTTGCTCGTCAATGCTCCATGTCACTTTTGAATGAACCTCTTTTTTACGCATGCAAGATTGCGATTCCTTGACCCTACGTTAAGCTTAAGACTTTCACCAAAACTTCGACGAGGTGACGCTGCTGTTCTGTGCAGACTATGATGGTTGGGCGTTGTGTTTCCACGTGCTTACGCGTTCCTCATAGGAACGACCGACACCGCTGCCAGAGCACACTGCAGAGATGAATAGATAACTAGACACCTCCTATGTGACAGCCCGAAATATAACCTATAAAAAACAATACCTTTCTAATACACTCAACAAGCTAGATGACCAGCCGCTGTCATAATGAAGTATACTGAGCCATCTTCATCACTCATCACGAAAGAAGACCGTGCAAGCTTTACTGAGCTTTTTGTAAACTACAGGTCTGTCGTATTTAACCCCTCTCTCTCTCTCTCTCTCTTTCAACCCTCTGTTCTTCAACCATTGTGTAGGGTAGCATACCGGGTACTAGCCTCTGGTTACCCCCCTGCCTTCCTTTTCTCTCGTTTCTGTCTCTCTGTTTCATCGAAGAGCAGGTCCATGCTTACGCATACTTGCGCCACTCATCTAGAATTTCTGTGTGATGTCTGAACAAATAATAACTTAACAGTCATTCACAGCAGGGTAAACGCTAAATGAGTGCACCAGTGAGTGAAAGGGAGTCCATAAACTTCATGACGGTGTGAAATAAACTGCAAAAGACTGTTCAAAACCATATTTGTGGACTAGGTCATTAAACAACCCAGGCAAACACGCAAAGGCTTTTCAGGGATGTGGTTCACGAAAAAAAATGCGCGAAAGATATGTAGCCAGCCTTAAACATATCATTGAATTGTGTGCGTGTCTGTGCTGAGCACTTAAAAACCTAAGTGTTTATACTTTATACTTAACCACTTGTTAGCACCTTAGACGTGGCCAATTTCATTAGCTGACTGTCAAATCATTGATCAAATCAACAGTATTTTATAGTAAATACAGTTTACACAATCCGCTTAACGAGCTCGTCATCACGTCTCGCGCGTCCATCCACGTAATTAGTGCACTGTACGACCGTTGTTGATTTCGTAAGAACCGAAGAACGACCCTGGTATCGTGGTTTCTGAATAGATTATCAGCTATGAACAATCGGTTGAAATTTTACAGTAGAGCTTACTCAGTGAACAGTGAAGCTTATATGAGACACTGAAAAAAAAAAACACACCATCTATTTCAACGGGTGACCATGGCCCTACCGCGGTGGTCTAGTGGCTAAGGTACTCGGCTGCTGACCCGCAGGTCGCGGGATCGAATCCCGGCTGCGGCGGCTGCAATTTCGCTGGAGGCGGAAATGTTGTAGGCCCTTGTGCTCAGATTTAGGTGCACGTTGAAGAACCCTAGGTGGTCGAAATTTCCGGAGCCCTCCACTACGGCGTCTCTCATAATCATATGGTGGTTTTGGGACGTAAACCCCACACAACAATCAATCAATACGGGTGACCATGGTAGGATGCGAGAGCATCGCCGTGGGTGCGCATCGAGTTCCCGCTTCTATTATACGACTTATGAGGCGGTGCATGGTTGTCGATGCGTTTGAATTACCACTTGCCAACTCGGACGTTTACGTCCGGCTTCCCGAACCTTCTTCTGCTCTGCGGCGAAGGCGCTGCTGCTGCAACTAGCAATCAAGCTGACGTTGTTCATGCCGTTTCGCACCCCATTGCAGAGAGAGAAAATGACGGAGGCACAGTGAACGCGCGCTTTTGCAGCTTCGGTATTCGCTTGCCGGCGTTGTCATTTACGTTCAGCTTCACGAGCGTACAAAGCAACGTTGCGAAGGAGAATGCAACAGGAGGTAGCGTGTGCCGTATTATATATGAGCGCATTGCTGTGGTGGAGACTGGAGAAAGAGCAAAGGGAGAGCAGAAACAAAGGGGAGGCAGTGCTCGCGCCACCTCCTCCACCCCACTTCTTCCCACCTGCTCGCGCTCACGCAGAGGGAGGGGGAGGGTTCGCGCGTGCGTAGTATGGACGATTGATCGATTGGTACGTGGGGTTTAACTTCCCAAAACAACCATATCATAATGAGAGACGCCCTTGTGGAGGGCTCCGAAAATTTCGACCTCCTGGGGTTCCTTAACGTGCACCCTATTCCGAGAACACGGGCCTACACCGTTTCCGCCTCCATCGAAAATGCAGCCGCCAAAGCTGGGATTCGATCTCGCCACCTGCAGGTCAGTAGCCAAGTACCTTAGCTACTAGACCACCGTGGTGTGGTATGCGCAGTATGGTGGCGTGCAAGCCACAGAACGGACACTAATCCGAGCATAACATGAATCCACATATGACACTAATATAGAGCTCTAGAGAATGCGAGTGAAACGACATCCGAATGCAAAGGCTGAATCTATCTAAAGTGACAAAAGATATTGTCAGCATCATTTGATCGTAATTTAGTTCTATTTTTATGAGGTAAGAGGAGCATTTTGTGCTGTATTTGTTGAGAGAGGTCACGCTGTTGTGGTCTTGAGTGATTTATAAAACAGTATTAGAGTGAAGGCATGGAAACAGTGATGTCGTTATTTTATTTATTTTGGTGCGTCCTCTTTCAGGCATGGCGAGTAACAAAAATGATGGACGATCAGTGAATCTTAGGTTGAATAGCAGAACTTGTAGAGTAGCGACAACCGTCTCTTTAAATACGCCGGAACAAACAGTACACCTTAAAAGCATTTTCAATAAGCGTTTGTGAAAGAAAGGGTAAATTTAGGACATTTCTTTTGAAGAGATGCTGACTACCGGGCCTCGGCAAAGCCCACGCGGTCGTTGCCTCTGTCGAAGATGGTGTAGTAGCGGCCTATGAACATGTCGCCCAGAATCCATAGGGGACCCGTTTCCGGTGGAAAGTCCATGGGGGTGAAGCCGCTCATACAGAAGGTTTTTCCTTGTTGTTTCACCTGCATCAGACGGAGAGATCGCCAAGATAGTTAAAGTGCGCCCGATCAACGGTAATCCGGCAGCAAATGTTTTAGCAAATTACCGGAAGTAAGCATTATGCGAATCGATGCCATAAGTTCGCGCAGTGTGAGTTTTCTTTTCGTCAAACAGCCACAGCCAGCCAAAAGCAAGAGAAAAAAAATTAACATAGGTTCACACTAGAGGTGCCAAGTCTACAGGAAGTGCAGAGCTGAAGAAGCTATCCTGTTTCTCTTCGTTTTTCTCCTCCTTTCATCAGCACTTTCTATCTTTTTTGTATTTGATGGTTCCTGTGTCTCTTTTATTTCTGTTTATTTCTATTTTGCTTCATGCTTTTCTCTTTTTCTATATTTTTGCTGTTTGTCGCTTTCTTTTTTTTGATTTTTTATGCGTGGGTTCATTTAGTTCTCCACTCTTATCGTTGTCAAAGCGGCTGGAGATCAAGATATGAGCGACTTGTCTTCGGCAGAAGCGCGCACTCGTAATGCTAAAGATGGCTCTCCTATATGTTGTTTCGCCTGCTTAAAAGCAGTACTTAATGCTATCGGAGAACAAGAAGAAGAAGGCAGCAGTTCGCTGTGAAAGCGGGCTAAAACCTGCGCAACGCAAATAGGTCTTTTCAAATTCTATCTATCCCTCAACATATTGATAGTATAAACAAATTTGTTTACAAAGCCAGGCACTGCCAGTTGTACAGCCGATCCTCCGCGGTGCGTTGTGCTAGTTTTATAAGGGTCCGTCAATCAATCAATCAATCAATCAATCAATAAATAAATAAATAAATAAATAAATAAATAAATAAATCAGATGGCTATGCTATATGTGATTTTGCCTGCGTTACGTGAAGTGATGAACCCCGCCGTGGTGGTCTAGTGGCTAAGGTACTCGGCTGCTGACCCGCAGGTCGCGGGTTCAAATCCCGGCTGCGGCGGCTGCATTTCTGATGGAGGCGGAAATGTCGTAGGCCCGTGTGCTCAGATTTGGGTGCACGGTAAAGAACCCCAGGTGGTCAAAATTTCCGGAGTCCTCCACTACGGCGTCTCTCATAATCATATGGTGGTTTTGGGACGTTAAACCCCACAAATCAATCAACGTGAAGTGATGAGGACATGATATAACAGATTCTCCCCCCCCCCATGAAATTCTTTGCTTTTTAAAGATGGTGCAGCATGTGCAAGTGAAACTCAGATCTTTCCGAAGGAAGCCCTGATGTTATGGGAGCAGCAGCGTTGCCTACGGCGATTCGGCGGGTGATTCGGCAGAGGGTGCACTTTCGAGACGTTGCAGAGGACGACGACTTCGAGGATTCTGGTGTTGGCCTGCCGGTGTAGGTGCTTCCACTCGGCTTCCTTGGCTGGCGTCTTATCAGTAATGCCCGCGTGCCGTTTTCATTCTCGAACTCGATCGGCGTGGTTGACTCGCACTTCGTCGGTGTTGCAGGGGCGACGTCGCCATTCGCAAACGAGATCGGCTGTGCTACCCCCCGCAACGCCGGCGACGGCTGCGTTAGGTCAAATCGCTTCGGCGCATGTTTCGGCGGGCGAAGGAGCTTCGCTTCTAGGCGTCTTCTCCATAGCAGATAAGCGAGCCGAAAGACTGTTCACTAGATGAGCACTCGAACGTTGCGAGCGGTGAAGAAGCTGAAGTGAAAGAGAGGTGACACGTGGCGAGTGCGTCAAAGGCGAGGTAACGAGTGACGTCACCGCGCACTGTGAGAGAAGGCGTGCTCTACATGCCACCGCCACAACACATGCGGCAAAGACAGCGCCGTGCGGTGCGTTGGCACGGAGATACAGACGAACAGCGTTACACAGGCTAGTCAAAGAGCTGCTTCGCATTTAAGACATTTGTCATTGTAACAAGAAAGCTCATGGGGAACAAAAATTATTTCAAAATTGTAGCATCTTCATTGTGCGGTGGTTATTGGTTTTTCAGAATAGACCCTTTTTTTGTATCTAAAGGACATTTGCTGAGCGATTATGCAGTTATTGCACAGAGTGACCTCCTTTTATTTCTGATGCGAAATGTGCTTGGACCAATTTATTCTGCTCCAGTCATCTCGGCAAATATTTACGCTATTTTGATTCTAAGGTGGCTACAAAAGCTTCAACATGTTAACACAGCGCGTCTAAAAATGTGGTTATGCTCATCTTTGAGCAGTTATAACAAAGACGGTTAGTTTTTTGCACATGTGACAAGTGCCTTCATATTTCAACATGGTGTGGTGAATGTTAAGGCTAATTAGGTAAACGGGCTAGCTCTGAGAGCAGATCAACATTAGAAAAACATAGGCACTGTAAGAAAGAGTCGATGAAAGCGGGAAGAAAATGTGACCTTGGCGGCGAGAGTAAGAGACGTGGAGAAAAGTTAACAAGGTGTTTATGAGGCTATGGCTAGAGGGAAGATGGTGTGGAGTATACTGAAAATGTTGGCTTTTGCGAAATACTAATACTTAGTGTGGCTTGAAGTTGCGCAAAAGATCTCTGTTGCACTTAACAATGTTGTTTGTTTCTTTTTTTTGGCGCATAATAGGCCAAAATACCAATTGCAGTCGCACATATGAAGGATTTGTATTGAAAAGTTAATAATTCACGATCTTCTAAATGTGACTCATTTACACAACTTTGCCTCTTAGCAAAGTTGTGTAAATGTAGACAGCCATAGTGTGGGGTAGCACTATCAACGTTACTAAATGCATTCGTAGTGCGACTTTTCTATTGCATCTTACTGATATGCCCTTCCCGAAGTCTCAACTTCGAATGACTCAATGTCGCAGGAAAAGGCACGCAGTGTACGCAAGGGTGCAACTGCTGCACCAATTGTGCCAATTGGATACTATACTCTGTTGTTGCTCTGAGCAGCGGCGAAACCATGAAATTTGTGAAAATTGTGTCACGCTGCGCCGAAATTCCCGACCAGCCTCAAGGATTTTTTCGGGTGCGCTAATTTCATCGAGAAATAGAGACTACGTTGGTCACCTGAAGTTTGCGTCATCAATAGATCCAAACACGCAGACCCTAATCCAAATCCGCGGTGTAAAGTGAGGTGAGGGCACATGCGAAAAGGCATTGTGACAGCGCCGCGCAAACATTGATCCCCTGACCACAGCGGACACCTAACGGTGGGACGACGGAGGAGGAGGAGGAAGAGAAGAAATGAAAGGCAGGGAGGTCAACCAAACGCACGTCCGGTTTGTTACCCTGCACTGGGGAAGGAATGAGGGAATTAAAGGAGAAGAGAGAGAGAAGTGAAGGGCAACGTGTGTGTAGGTGTGACCTTGTCCATTGCACGCTTATAAGCGGTCGCGTAGTCCGTTCGTCTTTAGAAAACTTAGCAATGGCCGCGTCGCTTTGCTGGCCTGCGACGCGTAGAGCCATGAACCAAGGATCTTCTCTTTGGAAAATGATCTACTGTCTAGTGTCTCTAACGTTTCACGCAGCAAGTTGCGTTCGCTCGCAAAACGTTCACATGAACACAGTAGATGTTCTATTGTCTCGTCAGTGTCGCACGATTCACGTCGGGAGCTATCCGCCATTCCAATGCGAAAGGAGTACGCCTTCGTAAAAGCTACGCCTAACCACAGGCGGCACAGTAAAGTTGCATCCTGGCGGGAGAGGTCAGATAGAACTTGAAGCTTTCTCGATGGGTCCAATTTGTGTAGGCGGCAGTTCCCGACACTGGGGTCACTCAGCTGTGTTCTGTGTTCTGCGACTCCAAGGCATCCCTTCAGAGCTTGCAATCAGCTTTACGACAAAGGGTGCATCAACAACTAGTGAATGAAATAAGAGAAGTGCTTCACGAAGTTTCGTCGAAAGTACATGACGTGGTGTTCCAGTGGTTACCGCGACATTGTGGTATTGTCGGTAACGGCCTTGCTGATAATGCTGCCCGATCCACACACGCGGACGCCCAGACAACCCCAATGCCATTGTCGACAACCGACGCTGCAAGATGCCTTCACTCGTTCGCTAACACAATGTCGTGGGACGACGGAAATAAAAAACGAAAATGCATTGCCGTAGCCACCGACACTTCGCGGGAGATATCAATTTCCTAATCAGAAAACAACGTAATTGTGGCATGTAGGAAACTGAAGCTTGAAGGTATGCCACGTTTCCTTCACGCAAAAAAGCTCGGTATGCTGCAAACGCCGGTGTTGCCTGCCACCACGCTGGTTGCGATAGCAAAGGCACATAAAACATTTTTCTGTATTGAAGTTTCGTCGTCACTACGATAGATATCCGGCGCCATCGCCGGGACAATTGACGCGTGCAGTTGTTACATTATCCGGTAAAACGCGTTGTGCAAGCGAGCCTAGAAGTGGTGCCTTAAACCTAGCCTTACTGTGAAAAAAAAACAGAAAAAGTAGGGGCGTGAAAGAGAGGGGAGTGTTGAGGGTCGAAAATATTTGGGCCTCGTTCTAACCCGCGCATAACGCTCCTTCGGCCACCTCCAACCCAGTACAGTAATGCTTCGCAGAAAAGCGCATTATGTTTTGGAAGTTCTGCCACTCGTGTTTCTGCATTGCGGTGCTCCTGTTCTGGTGTGCGGTTTCAGCGTTGGAGTCCTCGTGTCTATTAATGCAGTGTGTTTGTTAGCTTATAAGGTCTAACGTGTTTTTTTTGCTTCGCACAACCCACAGGCTAAATTTGGGAGGACCGAGGTGCTATTTCTGGACACTTCCCAAAAGACGAGTCCGTTTGACGCAAACATTTAATACCAATAGCTCCAGAGTTCCTAAACACAACACAAGTCCTAAGCACTCAGTTTCTACACAGAGAGTGTCGCGGAATGTCGAAGGAGTGGCGTCTCACACATATCGTTGTGTAGGAGCCTGGGTGCCGAGCACGGGTCGATGCTCTTGTCGTCCTAGTTGGCATCGGTGTTGGGCAGCCACACGAGTCGTAGGAGAAGCAGCCTTCCTAGGCTGTCGGTGGACGCTGCACCAGCTGACGCTGCATTTTGCGCACCGGCCTCGAGATAGAGTCACGGCCGGACAGACTCGCCTGAGCTCGAGCCCGAAGATCGACAGCTCAGACCTGTCCATGGGTACGGGAATGTCAGCGTAGCCTCGTAGTTCTGGAGCCCATCAGGTCACAGGACGATGAAGGTAGCAGCCTTGGCTCAAGTCCGAAACCCCGACGCCCTAATGCGTGCTTTATCTTCCTCTGGCCACCGCTGCGACTCCTCTCCCTTTTCTCTGTCTCGCACGTGCTTCGATGAACGCTGCGTCTGCGTCGAATTGGCGCTTCAGTCATTTCTTGTTATTTATTATCATCCTTGCCAACTTCTTCCTTGCCGACTTCCAACTTCGTTCATGGCGCGCACTTCAAATTCCGCTCGCCCCGTTTCAAGTTCCGCGCACTCCACCCACTTTGAATTCTACGCACTCCATCACATAAGGATACTTGCTTGGGCGAGTTGGAAGTTATTATTGTTACGTTATTGCGCACTGCATAAAAGACCAACACTTGAGATGAAGGACTAGATGGACACAAGTGCAAAGGCTGTTAGCGCTAATCACGTGGCATAGCACATTTTCTTCAGTTACTGATGCATGTATGCGCCGCGTAATTGAGTGCAAGTATGATAGTTGATGCCTAAAAAGGTTACTGGCAATTTATTTTAGCATTGAATGACATTTCCGCTGGCCTAAGAAAAACAATTTGTGCACCCGTATTTACTTTCGCCACCCGTGCTTCTCGGTTTTACGATTCTGTCAAATATAAAGGATGGCAGCTTTTAGTTCGCAGTTTGTCAAAGGATTTGAGAGGCACGGCAAGTGATAATGTGGACTTACTCATTGTTTGCCCAATGTGGTTGTTAAAAATAATATTTTTGTTGAAACAGCAGTAGTGATGTACATTCTGCACGATTTGCGGAGGTTGTATGGTTTGTACATACTTTTTTTCCCCAAATTTGAGCCTAGTTTTTATACGGCTTTAAACTCTGTCTTTTATGATAAAAAGTAGATGTTTGCTTTTACGTAAGCTGCTCCAAACTTGGGCTTTATTGCTCCAAAATTAACATATTGCTGCTCCAAATTACATCTTGGCTGTTGCACCCCAGCCTACGCAAAAATCTACCTTGTGGCTAGGTACACTTATATACGACTACATCGCACCTGGTAAATAGAATTCTATTTTATAATAAAATATTCAAAGAGGAAAGAATGATTTCATTTCGTAAGAAATTCATAGAGCAATTTGAAGCCACATAGAACCAAAATAGCTGGTACGCTTCCCCGAACGGGCAGTGCGAAATGCCCCGAAAAGTTGGCTTTGTCTTACGGATGGGGGCTTTTTCCCATAATTTTAAGACTGCGAACTGTGAAAGGGTTTGTTAGAATCTTCAGGCGCCTCACGTGTTCGCACAGCAGCACATGCAGGTACTAATGTGTTCTTTACAACGTTAATGTATTTTTTTCGTGTATAACTAAACTCCATATAACCCGCACCTCATACTGCGAAACATGGAAATATGAAAAGTAATATCAATAACTTCCCGTAGGTTGCCATCAAATCTCCTCTCCTGCAATATTGAGAAGTGGAGCAATGAAGCCAACATCAGCACCAATGATCGCAAGTTTTATACAGAACTGTGCGATGTCTCGATCTGACTCCCACTTTTTCAAATTGAGATTTCCGAGTGAAGTGTATTATAGTTTAACCAAATGATGCATTTTTATACCTGTGAGCTGCAGTATTATTTCCTCTCACAACATTTCAAACAACATTTACAAATTGCAGGGCGAACAATTTTGTTGTAGCAGTGGTGGTCAGTGAATAAAGAAAATTGATGGCTATATCATCATCATCAGCAGCAGCCTGATTACGTCCACTGCAGGACAAAAGCCTCTCCCATGTTCCGCCAGTTAACCCGGTACTGTGCTTGCTGCTGCCAATTTATACGCACAAACTTCTTAATCTCATCTGCCCTCCTAACCTTCTGTCTCCCCCTGACCCGCTTCCCTTCTCTGGGAATCTAGTTAGGTACGCTTAATGACCAGCGGTTATCCTGTCTACGCGCTACATGCCCAGCCCATGTCCATTTTCTCTTCTTTATTTCAACTATGATATCCTTAACCCCCGTTTGTCCCCTAATCCAATCTGGTCTCTTCTTGTCTCTTAACGTTACACCTACCATTTTTCTTTCCATTGCTCGCTGCGTCGTCCTCAATTTAAGCTGAACTCTTTTTGTAAGTCTCCAGGTTTCTGCTACATAGCTAAGTACTGGCAAGATACAGCTGTTATATACCTTCCTCGTGGGGGATAGTGGCAATCTACCTGTCATAATTTGAGAGTGCTTGCCGTATGTGCTCCACCCCATTCTTCTTCTTCTAGTTACTTCACTCTCGTGGTTCGGCACTGCGGTTATTACCTGCCCTAAGTAGACATAGTCTTTTACAACTTCAAGTGCACTATTACCTATCTCGAAGCGCTTCTTCTTTGCGAGGTTGTACATTACTTTCGTTTTCTGCAGATTAATTTTAAGACCAACCTTTCTGCTCTCCTCGTCTAACTCCGTAATCATGAGTTGCAATTCGTCCCCTGAGTTACTCAGCAATGCAATTAGCGGCGATGGCGTAGTGGTTAGAGCATTCGCCTCGCATGCAAGAGGTCCGTGGTTCGAATCCCGGTGCCGCGCAGTTTTCAACCGGATTAAAAAAATCCGCGTGGTGATAGAAATGCATTAAGAGGCCTGGGGTGCGGCCTCACCGGTAACCACCGCCGGGAACGCAGTCCCTCACCAGAGAAGGATTGGCCACCCTCGTGCAGTATCTGGCCACTACCTCCCACATGCATACGTCAAATAACTCGTGGCCCTCAGTCCCCAGCAGCTGCGAAGCAACTGACCACGGCAGTGGTCAGATCTGCAACGCAGCAGAGGGTGCTAAGGATCTCTGAATCCGGACAGGCCGCCATTGGAACCTGAACTTGGCAACGTTTAACGCTAGAACTTTATCTAGCGAGGGAAGTCTAGCTGTACTATTCGAGGAGCTAGAAGGTGTTAAATTGGATATAATAGGGCTCAGTGAGGTTAGGAGGGCAGATGAGGCCTATACGGTGCTACAGAATGGGCACGTCCTTTGCTATCGGGGCTTGGCAGACACGAGAGAACTGGGAGTGGGGCTCCTAATTCACAGAAACATAGCTGGCAACATAGAGGAATACTATAGCATTAATGAAAGGGTGGTAGGTATCGTAATTAAACTGAATAAAACATACAAGATGAAGGTAGTACAGGCTTATGCGCCTACATCCAGCCATGATGATGACGCTTCAGTTGAAAGCTTCTATGAAGACGTGGAATCGGCAATGAGTAAGGTAAAAACACAGTATACTATAGTGATGGGCGACTTTAATGCAAAGGTAGGAAAGAAACAGGCTGGAGACCAGGCAGTAGGAGATTATGGCATCGGTACTAGAAACGCCAGAGGAGAGCTACTGGTGGAATTCGCAGAACGCAATAATTTACGGATTTGGAATACCTTCCACCGAAAACGAGAAAACCGCAAGTGGACATGGAGGAGCCCCAATGGCGAAAATAAGAACTAAATAGACTTTATAATGAGTGCACACCCAGGAATCGTGCAGGATATGGAAGTGGTTGGCAAGGTACGATGCAGTGACCATAGAATGGTGCGGTCTCGAATTCGCCTAGACTTGAAGAAGAATGGCTATATATAGTTGTCTATTAGCGAGATAGACATGCCATTGTACGACATTTGAACATGGAGCATAAGCTAATGTCTAAAGATGTAGGCTATACAGCAATGGGTAAGAAACTATAAGATAACCACCCGTTGTGACCGGCATATTTCGTGTTACATGGCTGTGCACTGCTGTTCCAAAATTAAATATGTTATCCTTTTCATGACGTTTTGCAGGTACAGCTTGGAAACCAGCGACATCGTCGCATAGTATCATTCTAATAATATTTGAATACATGCAGTCATTTACTGCTTGCCGTAAGGTAGAGTCTATGTGGTACATGTATACATAAGCGGTCTTCTCTAAATGCTGAAAATCCATGCAAAACCGAGTGTAGGGCAATAAAGGCCTCACCTTCAAGATATAGTCGTCCGCACTTAGCACAAATTCCTTCTTGCTAAGGTGAAAGGTGACCTTTGGCAATGACGGCAGCGCTTCGCAGTCCACAAGATACTGCAAGTAACAGCGAAGAGAAATTTAAGTTCCATGAAGTACAGTATCACGGAAGCCAATTCGCAAAGCAGTGAGTAATTGATGAACATGTATCAACCACCCCAGACCTTCCTTCATATTGAAAAGAAAGGTATATACGGGCACATGACAACATTTGAAGGGACTACCGCAGATGGTATCGTGATATGAATCCCAACTTGGTACTCCAGCTGTAAGGTACTGACTATGATACTGTCACGTAGTCGTAACGTGGATAAAGACAGCAGACTCGATGCTAAGTTCAAACTTGTGGCCAAGGAACTGAAGGTGAGATTGCAGCAACACACGGGTGCTGATAACGGCGAACAGAGCGTCGGCCGGCGGTCAACAAACAAGTGGTGATGCGCGTCGGCATTTATACACGTGTCATAAGATATTCTAGCGTTATCACTTGTGGCCACGTAGGTTCCAGAATAATGTACAATGTTCTCGAAGTGCACGAGCGTAATCTTAACGTCATTATCTACAACATTCTGGATCCTTCGTGAACAGTGCATGAGTGGTTCGCGCTCGTAATTACGTGCAGCGTAACGGGGTGATAATAAGACTTGTGAAGGAACTCAGCAATACATACAATAACAACAATTATGCGCTTTAGGCACGCATATTGCGCACTCACTTACAAACATATGTGCACAAAATAGTCAATATGAACTTTGGTTAGGTCCAGTGGTCCCAAAGTAATTAGTAATTCCTAATTGCAAAAGCAGGAATATCTTCGTTCAGTTTTCGAGCGCTCACGTTTGGAACATGCGCTGTTTCAAGCTTTGCTTTTCGAACTAAACTGTCCACAGCTTCGCATATGACGTAATTTGTGTGATTTTTCTTTCGGCATGGCTTTTGAATGTAAGTCGCGTTTACAATAATAAATGGCTTTTGAAGGAACAACAAGGCGCACCGTCACTTTCACGAATTCCGATAGAGTAGCGACTTCCATGTCCTAATATTTATTATTGAGAACTGAACAAAAAAGACCCCTTGTCTACAATGACTCGTTAACAGCCCACGTCGAAAACCCCTAACAAAAATATGTTAATGATCGTTATTTTCTGTATTGTAACGCCGATGGCTTATGAATCGTGCATTGTAAATTTGGATTGGTCTGTAGTTGTATAGTATTTTGCAGCAAATTCAGTTTTGTTTGAATGACTCTGAGGACCTCAATGAAAATCCAGAGAACAGGAAGTGCGCGCTAGAGCAGACGTTTCTACAAGCAGATTTTTCTTGTTGAAAAAAAGTGAGGTAGATGCGCCATTGTACGCCATAAGTCTATAGTGAATTTGAAGAAGGCAAGTCTGCTTGTCGCAATGCCGGCTCCAGCACACATACGAGTTTTTCATCGCAAGCCTCCATCATCCCCTCGTTGCCTCTCCTTCAATTGATTTTCGTCACAAAATAACACGTGAACTCTGCAGCGGAGCGAGGGGCTTAAATTCTGGTGGTCCACGACTTTTCTAATATTACAGTGGAACTTAACTCTAAACAGACTTTGTGCGTCTTTTCCTCAATGAATTGTGAATGCGAAGGCTTCTAATCGCAGCCACCACTCTTTGTTTACCAGTCTCTGTTTGGGGTTGAATGACTTATGATATCAGTAGGCGTCTGACTTGATTTAAGCTCACTTACAATGTTCTTTGTCTGTTTTGAATGAAATTTACCCTTCACTTATTTTTTGAATCATTGATGGGATACGTTCCACTTCGACACAAGTAATATTAATGCCCTCGTGTGACACATCATATATTATGTCTCACCTGACCAGGTGAGGCTTCCTTAGCCCCAATAATTCTGTTGATCTTCTTGACGTCAACGGATGGCCCAGTTAGCAAGGACGTGCCGGTGTCCGCAATTGCTTGGCAGCCCTTTTTACAGAAGGTCGCCTTGTCAGATAGACTAATTCTGTGGAGAACAATATTATGCAATAATGGTCAATGCCGAAGGCGTTCAGTGCTGAGCATAAAAGAAAAAAAATCATCAACGTCCGCACGCATCAACCTCCCACATAAAACACGTGTATACACACATCAACGAAACACTTTGCTGCCATCATGACAACCAATAGGTGATGAAGTCAAGGCAGGTGTAGTGCAGTTTTTTAATTGTGTTAACTATGACACAAGTATGAAAAAATGAAGTGGCCGCAACTATAGCTTGCGCCGGCAAGGATCAAATCAGGAACCTTCACATAAGTAGCGTGATGCTGTATAAATTGAGTTAAGGCACCGTTATTTCTCCCGTAAAAAGACAGTCGACTACCCCCTCCGTATATTACCACTTTCGCTGATTTCTCGGGAGAGAGATGTCTGATTGTTTATAAAATTGGACTCCCCATTTTCGCCCACCTACCTGTGCTGAAAACCAAATCGCAGAAGAGCAACGCTCATGCGCTTAAGACAGTGACTGGGCTGGCTAATGTGCTTGGAGAGTGATAAATTACGGAGGCCTGTTTGATGGGTGCACTGGCAGTTGAAGTGTAGTCCAAGCGTGGTTTCTCTTTGTTCAATATATTTTCATTTTTGGCACATCCACAGCCGCTTTCTTAACCACGTTGTTCGAACAACAGCTGTGGTCATCATTGATTTGACACGCAAAGCCTGAGTGGGAAATTCTGGTAACATATTGCCAGGTGTGTTGAAATACTCCTCCGGCAGAGCCGCTGAAAGGCCACCTAATAAATGAAGACAACGACGCTGTTGTTGTGGGGCTCGGTCTGGATTGTCCTGCTGACTGCTGACTCACGGGAATGTTTGCGTGGCCATATGCGATTTTCTAAAGGCAACAAAACAAATAGAATGTTAAGCTGAGGCAATAATTCAGTTTATTTTATATAATATTAGCTTGATCGTTTTTTATTAGTGCTATTCATTTTATTTTTTATTCCACCGTTTAACACTCTGTTTTTTGTTTAAACATCCCTATCTATATATCCCGGCTGGTAAAACAATTCAATCTCACAAATGAAGTGCCGTCCGTTTCATGGCCGATCCCCCGTGGTGGGTTTCACCAGGACTCTGAGGAACAATCGACCAACCAACCAATCATTTTGTGCGCCCTGTACACTGTGATTCCGGAATGGTAGCGACTCACGACCTCTAAATAAATATTACCCGTAACGTCTTCTTTGGCCGAGGTTGTGGGTCTTACAGCAACGCGGCTCTGGATCTCCACCATGCCTGAAGGTGGCCCACAGTCTTCGAAATCTGCGCCAACACCGGCCCTGCGATCCCTTCGTGCTTATTGACCCTGACACGTTTTGCGGAACCGACAAAACAGACGTCGACGAATGCCTCGCCTTGTACGAGCGAGTGAGCAAGCACCACAGGTGGGACGAGACGCTTATGCTTGCCAACGTCCTATTCTATGAGGTACGGCACGCGCGAGGTATGAGACCCACGGGGAAGAATCGACTTGTGCAAACCGAAGCTCCGCGATTTGTTTTGTTCGGTCGGTCTCTTGCTCGACAAATGGCAGCCAGACAGGAACTCGCTTCACGTGTTCAATTGGCTACTGAATTCAACATCGTCTACATTCAAGACGTGCTCGCCCCTTGTCGCAACTGCGACAAAGACATGCCAGAGGTAGACAAGGTCAACAATGAGTTTAAGACCATAGCTGACGATGCCTTCAACATTTTCATGTGTACGAACTGTGCCACAGTCGACTGCATCATCACTGAATGTCTGCGCTTTCAGCAAGCTGAAAACAGGCTGATGACTCAGCGCTTCAACCACCTTCCGAACACTGCTGCGACTTGCTCGTGCGAATATCCTGCGCGACCCCGCCCATGCGCGAATTCTGCTATCACCAGGATTGTTCACCAGAAGCTGGAAGCCATGACCCCTGCTACCTGTAGGCCCCCTCCTCTGGACAACATGGCAACTATTTTTATAATTCAAGCCGTCGTCTGGCAGGAGTTTGCCAGCATGGGCTTGCTACCTTCCTCCTTCGCTCGCCTTGCGCCTCAGCCAACATGGACTCCCATCCACAACCCTGACCACAACGCTGCCCCACTTGTTGCCGCAGCTTCTTCAGTTCCACAATTCCCATAACGATACCACAACCCATCTGAGTGGTGCACGAATGACGATAGACCGCTTTGTTTTTTTTTGTTCTCACGCTGCCCACATTTCCAGCCATTGCCGTAACCGATGGTCTTCCCAGCCAAGGTTTTCCAGTGACATCCGTCAGGCTGGCGTACAATATATTCCCCTGATGACTCGCGTACAGGACCATATTCCCCTGATGACCCCCTTCTGGACCTTCCATCACACTGCTCATTTACTAAATCTCAACCCACCTACGCGGACGTCGTCGCCCAGAGGAACTTCTCCAGCCGGTCGCTGTTCCCTCAGGTTAGCCAATCTGGCTCCCCTCTGCGCCATCGCTTTCCGTCACCGGATAATTCTCGTCACTCTTCGGAAAACTAACGTTTGCAGATCCTGGAGGTGGCGCTGCACTGGCGAATTGGACGCGAAACCCTCTACCGACTCCTCTTACTGAACGAAATTTACTTGCTGTCGTCGTCGATGGCCTGGCCGTTGCAGCACCTATTGGCACTGGCTACCGTTTATTTGTGGTGAGTTCAAAGCTTCGATCCCATCTCAAGGAAGCCCTGACACCTGCTGTATTTTCAACTGTGCGCGTAGCTAACGGTAGACAAACACCAAATTCGGTATGTGCACTGCTCGTGTTACTGTTGCAGGTCAGCAGACTTCGTTGCTCTTTGCTGTCCTTGCCCCTTGCCCACATGATGTCATCTTAACATTGATTTCCTGGCTAGTCACTTTGCCCTCATCGATTGCTTATCCAGCGTTTTAAAGCTCGACTGCCTTTGTGTGGTGATGCCCCTCCTGCAAGTTGCACGCGGCTACGGGCCACAGACTTTCTTCGAATTCCACCCCCAGTTGCGGTTTACATCCCTAAGATGCCGTTTTCGCCAGTCCCTCATGACGCATACTTGGCGGCTCCACTCCTTCACCTCACTCTTTGCCGCAACTCGTCGCAGATGAACAACAGCGAGATACTGTATTGGTTGTGGCCAACAATACGCTTCTTCCTGTCCTAAACTTTTCGAAGTCAGCCCAAGTTCGTTCCAAGGTATCACGCTAGCAGAGCTTTTCACTTTCGAAGGACGTAGAATTTCTTCCTTCACCCCTGCTACAAATACTGGGACCAAAGCTGTTATACCCGCGAACAATAGTACATTCCTAGGCAAAATGATATCCAGTGACCTCTAGCCTAGTCAAGTTGAAGTCTTTTGTGGTGTTTTGCTTTCTTACATCGATGTTTTTGATGTTCACGATCGTTCACTAGACCGCACAGGCATCGTAACCCACCGTATCGGCGCCGGAGACGCCAGTCCCCTTATAAAACGCCCTTACCATGTGTCGCTCTTTGAGGGCCATGTTATTGAGAAGGAGGTCAAGAAAATTCTAGAAAAAGATGTCATAGAACCTTCTTCCAGTTCTTGAGCATCATCTGGGGCATCACCTGTGGCGTCACCTGTGGCATCCCCTGTGGTGCTAGTTGAAAAAAGGGACAACAGATGGCGCTTTTGCGTCGACTATCAACATCTCAGTTGTATCACTAAAAACGACGTTTATACACTGCCTCGAATAGAAGATGCACTCGACTGCCTCCTTGGTGCCAAGTATTTTTCATCATTCGATCTTCGATCCAGATTCCGGCAAATTTCTGTCGATGACTATGACCGCGAGACGACAGCCTTGATCACACCCGACGTGCTTTACCAATTTAAGTTCCTGCCATTTTGGTTGTGTAATGGTTCTGCAGGTTTCGAACGCATGATAGACTCTCTCCTACGCGGTTCTAAATGTTCAACCTGCCTGGGCTATCTGGACAATGTCATCGTGTTCACGCCCACGTTTGAAAGCCACATCCCACGTCTGTCGGTCATTATTGACGTATTTCGCCTTGCTGGCCTCCAGCTGAATCCGTCAAAGTGCACTTTTGGGCGCCGTCAAACGACGCTACTTAGTCACCTTGTCGACACTACTAAAGTCCAACCCGACCCTGACAAAGTCCACCTTGTCCGTGATTTCTCCATTCGCGTTCCCCAAAGGAGGTCAGCAGTTTTCTGGGGCTCTGCTCATACATCCACCATTTTGTCGTCAACTTTGCGGATATTGTTCGATCTTTCTCAGATCCCCTCGAAAAGAACGTGGCTTTTTCCTTGGGCGCGGACCAGGTACATTGCTTCGCATCAATGATTCCCGCTCTCAGTTCACCGCCAGTACTGGCCCACTTTGAGCCAGCAAAAGAGCTTCGCACCAACGCAAGCGGCAGCGGCCGTGGCATTGGGGTATATACTCGCTCAAGTACAAAGTGGCACTAACCGTGTTATGGCATATTCCAGTAGCCTTCTGTCACAGTCTGGAAGGAATTATTCAATTACCGAGTGGAATGTCTAGCTCTCGTCTGGGCCATCGCCAAAGTTCGTCCGTATCTGTGCGGACGTCCGTTTGCAGTCATCAAAGATCATCATGTTCTGTGCTGGCTGTCAACGCTAAAGAACCCTACTGAAAGACCCGGCCGCTGGGCATTACGACTGAAGGAGTAAATGTTCTCGGTAGTGTACAAATCTGGGAAACTGCACAGTGATGCCGACTGCTTGTCCCACCACCCCGTTGAACCACCCGACTCCCCTAAATTGGAAGCCGACGCCTGTATTTTCGCCATCACAGACGTTCTGCACGTCGCAGATGAACAACGGCGAGATCCATCACTACTCTTCATCATGACCGCTTACAAGCCGATAATGCCGACCCTTCTATCAGCATGTTCTTCTGCAAGACTGTTTTGTATCACCGAATTTTACATCGAGAGGGCGCAGAACATTTATTTATGGTTCCACATCATCTGCGCAAAGACATATTTCTAGAGCTTCACGACCCCTCATCCTCAGAGCCATTAGGCGTCACCCGAACATACGACCTTATTGGACGGCGGTTTTTCTGGAAAGGCCTTTATCGTTTAATTCACCACAACGTTGCTGTTTGACACCTTTGTCAGCGCCAAAAGAAACCTACGACTCCTCCTGCTGGTCACCTCCAACTTATTCAAGTACCAGCTGAGCCGTTGAATCAAGTGGCATTGGACTTGCTTGGCCCTTTTCTAACTTTTATAAATGGAAATAAAGCGTTCGCAGTAGCCACGGATTATGTCACTCGGTACGCAACCACCCGAGCACTACCAATCAGTGGCGCGACTGATGTTGTTGATTTCCTCCTGTACCACGTCATTTTTCAGCATTGCGCTCCTTGCCACCTACTCACAGATCGTGGTCGCTGCTTCCTTTGTCGGGTGGTCAATGACCTACTGCGATCATGTGCTACTCATCACAACTTTAGCACTTCTTTTCATCGTGAGACCAAAGGGCTGACAGAACGAATCGACCGCACACTGAGAGACATAATTTCCATGCATTTTAAGGCAAAATTTCCTGAAAAAGGAGTAATGGAACCCAATAGGCGCGCGCGATGAACGGATAGACCGTTGAGGAGCAACCGCAGAGGAAAGATTGCAGCGCGAAACAACTTAGTCTCTAAAAAGGGATGAACCGCCCGGGGAATGCAGGCAGCGCGTTGCCAAGGTGACTAAGCCCTCCTACTCCACAAAACAGATGTCCTTCTCCTCCTCTGCAGGCTCAGTCTTTCCCCGTATTTTGTCGGTGACAGTTAGCGATGCATCGCGCTCGTTGTGCTCGACCACGGCAGCCTGGATTCGACGATCCAAGAATTACGACGTGGTGCTTGTGTGTACGCTTGGATGAGAGTGGGTGCTGCTTTTGCGTTTCGCTGCACCCATGAAGTCTGGGGCAAGCCTCGACACGTCACCAAGCGGCGCTGTATATCTCTGGCTTCAAGATAGTCATGACCAACAGACGACAGCAACAGTTGGGGAGGCCAATATGGCAGCCGAGAAGTCAACAGGCCTATCGGATATATACTTCAGTCCGACTCAGGGCAGAAAACAGTGCTCTATTCTAAAGCAAGTAGGTTATTATTATTTATTCTACCTACTTGTCGCGTGTGCGATACGGATCGCGCTTGCCAGCAACGGGCTTGGTCATGTTGTATATCGCACGCACGAAATGCATCGCGAAAGTCAATCTCGGCGTCTGCAGTTCGCTGTGTTTTGCGACCGCCTGGAAATTGGCCGCCATTGCCGTCGGCCACCCGTACGCTCGCTCATCGAGTGCTCGCCTGTCTTCGCCACCGCGATGAGCTCCGGGCTGACGATATTGGGCTGAGACCAGGTCGCTGTGTTGGCAGTCGTCGAAAACACGTTGCCGGTTCTCATAAAGAGCTTGGTCTTGGTTATAGTATGTCGCGTGCTGTGTGTGCACCAGCACGGGCTGGCGTGGTTTTCGCTAGCGTCGGAACTCACTGAAAATCGGTCGCCATTACAGTCGGTCGCAAGCAGCTCAGCGCCGTCCGCTGGCCACGTCGGCGGACTCGCGTTTGCCCGCTGCACTCGCTCGAATTTGTGGAAAAGGGCCGCCTTACCGTCGATTTCTTCGGCGCTAGCTCCAAACCAGCTCGGCGCTGTTCGTGGCGGCGGTGAAGCGTACGCTCGCTTCACCGAAGTTCGCTGGCGGCAGACACTCCGCGTGCAACGCTGTGTTGGTTCTCGCGTTCGCTTGCTCGAGCTGAACGACGTTGCTCGCTTAGGACTCGCCGACTTGTTAGCGGCACGGAGGTTCGCGGAGTTGTGGCTGCAGCTGCCGCTCCTAAGCTGTACCCTACGATGATCGAAATGAATCTTTGACGACGTGTCACATCACGGTGGAATCATTAGCATGTCATATCTCACGTATGTTTTCATTTCACCTTGCACGTATTTCTCATATGCATTTGTATTCATCCTCTGTCACGTGTGACTCACTATTTTACATACTTATTGTAAAGCCGTGGGCACACAGCGTGCTGAAGACTGTGTGCGCTGGCTTCTGCGATGCCTGTCATCCATCTCTTTTGCCAGAGCAGCTTCAGAAAGACATTGCGAGATGTGAAGGTAAAGTTATTAGTGTGTCATATTTTAACGCTTGTTTTTATATTAACGTGCACGTACTTGTCATATTCGTGCATATTCATCTTCTGTCACGTGTGTCTAACTATTTTTACTGTATTGTTGTACATGTAGCCGTGGGAACACAACGGGCAGAAGGCCGCGTGCGCTGTCGTCTGCAATACCTGTCATTATTCGCTTCCGTCGGAGGAGCTCCACAAGGAGTGAACAAGATGTGACAACGAGACTGGACTTGTACACTTCACCATGAATTCACTTCTCTATTTTTTCTACTTTTCGCGTGTTCTTTTCTGCTCAATTTGTTTCTCACTGCGCAGAAAAACAGGCAAAAAAAGTATTAGGCCTGGCGGAAAACAAACAAAAAACAACATTTGAACTGGGGACAAAAAGTTCATCCGATTGGGGTATTTCAGTGGATCAACCGTTCGTTCGGCAGGTGCAACTGTGAAGACTAATGGTAGCCCGGTAAGGTGTAAATGTGAAGATTAACAGTTGCTCTATAAGGTGCAAACGTGAGGACTAAATGTTAGTTCCTTGAGGTGAATTGTTAGACTAACAGTTACTCACTAAGGTGTAAGTGTGAGGACTAAATGTTAGTCCCTTGAGCTCATCTGTGTGGACTATTTGTTAGACCCGGTGCCGTCAGTCCTTAATGGGATTAATGGTTATGGCAGCCCCATTAGTCCCCAAAAGAACGAACCACACACCCTTTTAACACCCTTTTGCCTGAGTGTGTACGTTTCAGACGATCACACAGTTTGGGACATTGTACTATCATTTGTCACCTTTGCTTATAATTCATCGCGCTACAAAACTGCCGGCTATGCGCCTGTTTATCTACTCTTTGGGCGTGAACCTTCGTTGCCTTTTGTTTGATGCTTCCATTTGTCCCGAAATTCACGACTTTATACACTCAAGATGCTATCACCCGAGCTTTCATCGCACGCACGGTATTCCGCACTCGGATATTACTGTCCCAGGCTCCACAAAAGACCCTGTATGATGGCCAACACAGGGAAGGTGATTTTCCTCTGGCCTTTGTCGTCCTACTGTAGCTCCCATCTCATAGTGTTGCCCTCAGTGAGAAGCTTCTATCGCACTACGTTAGGCCCTACCAAGTTGTGCACCAGGTGACACCTGTCACCTATGAAATTTCTCCGACAACCAAATCTTTTAATCTATTTCACTACTACTCTCAGAACCAACATAGTGAATGTCTCACGCCTGAAGGCCTACAATGATGACGCGCCCTTTTAGACATAGCTGGCACCGAGACGGTGCTTTACAAGCCGGGGTAATGTAATGGATGTTGAAATACCCCTCTGAATTAGCCACTGAAAGAGCACCTAATGGAAGAAGATGATGACGCTGTTGTTGTGCAGCTCGGTCTGGGTTGTCCTGTTCACAATCATTTTGTGCTGCCTGCACACTGTGATCCCGGGCTGGAACCGACTCAGGACCCCTAAATAAATACTCCCCGTGAAAAAATCGCTACATGCATGTTGACATTTTGTGGGACGATGCGCGTGTGTGCCTGACGAAGAGGACGAAAGGTGGTCTCCGTATTTTTTGGGGGGGCTTTGTCCCTGGGATTCACTGACGGGAAAGTTCCCGATGCCTTGCAGGAGTTTATCAAAGCTTCATAAAGATTCAGACTGTAGAACGAATTATTACTCCTAAAGGACCTTTTTTCAAATTGCTTTATTCATTCATTAACCTATTGTTGTTGGTGAAACCATATGCTTCATTTTCTGTATTCGTTATTTCTAGTGTTCTATTTCTCAAATATTTTTGCCCTTTTTCAATAGTTTAAAACCGTGAGCTAACAAATTAACAGTATTACGTCAACCTACCCGGTTCTTTTCCAATCCCCAGCGTGGGTGCGTGCCACAGTTTCCAGGCAATTCTTTCCTTCCTTCCAACCGGTCACAGCGCTGCTGCTTGTTTGAAATATATTTCATTCACAGCCTCATCGATACGGCGTCTCTTCTCTTCCGTAACACATAGATGCTAACCATGTGGTGGGCACATTTCTGAGATTTCACTCGTGGTATGCAGGCGTGGGAATGCAGGTATGTAGAAAAAAATAAAAATCAGAGAGAGAAAGAGCGCAAGAAACGTTTTCAACGTCTTGAAAGAAAACGTGAACTTTGTTTCGTGCAAGTAATTTTGCTAGGTACGATGCGCCTTGTTGACCCAATCAAATTAAGTTGGAGACCGGTAATCGTCGAGGGTCGCGTATTCCAAGACTGGTGCAATGTGCGCTGCGTAACAACTTTGAGCCACTCTAACATAAGGTTCAAGTGTATGCAGAAGCTACAAAAAGTAGACACCTAGACGAAAAAAAAAGAAATACTACTCACCCGTCCATGTTGAACTGCCAATAAGCTTTTTTAGTCACCGGTACGTAGGTGATATCGCCCTTGTAGTGCGCTTCGTCGATGCCACCGAAAAGCACTTCGCCTCCACTTGGGTCCTCGGCGTTGCGGTCGAGATAGAAAGAAAACACAGGTTTCTCCGCTACGCCTTGATCCAACATGAGATCGAAAACGGGCGGTACATTGAGGACTGCCATCTGCGGGTAACCCAAGCCCAGTACACCATCAAACTTTCCTGCGGCGAAGCTTTCGCCGTCCTCCTCTGTGATCTCGGCAAAAGTCTGGCCCTTGACTTTCACGTTGCCCAAGCCAAAAGTATCCGAGCTCAGTTCGCCCTTCACGCTGCCGCTGCCGTACTCAATTTCGATGTGGGTGCCATTCTTGACGTAAGTACTGGACTCATTGCTGTAGTACTTGTGGTGTACGCCTGCGTACAAGGAGAAAAGTGAAGGAAAACAAGTTACAGTATGCCGTATTGAATTCTCTGCACGGTGATGGCGATTCTCGGCAAAATATCAATGCTGAGTTTTGTCTTACTAAGATTCCATGAAATGAAGACCAAAGGCTATAAGAGAGAGAGAGAGAGAGGTTTATTGACAGAAAGGCGGAGAGGTCGGCCTGAGCGATAGCTTGCTCTAGCCTGCTACATTACACTGGGGGAGGGGAAAGGAGAGAAGGAAGACTAATGGAAGTCGTTGGTGAGATAGAGAGGTGAGTATATATAATTTTTTCTAGCTGAGAAAAATGTTATAGCGGCGCATATAGTCAAGTTGCTTCCGAAATAGTTATAACCGCTCTTATGACCACAGTTGTACTGTTGGTGTCTGGCCGAGGGCCCAACACGGTCTCATAAGTTAATGACTTGCTGTGATATTGTTCAGTAGAAAAAATCCGTGTTTGTCGATGCTTGGAACTCACAAGGTATGTGCTCTAGTGTTTCTGGCACATCACAGTGTTCACAATTAGGACCGGTGTCACTGCGACCGATGATATGTCTGTAACGTCTGGTGTACGCGACACCAAGACGAATGAGGTGGATCGCACTTGCGAGTTGCCGTTTAAATTTAGGAAGCTTGCGGAACCTCATTTCCGGGTCCCATTTGTAAAGTCACCGGTGTCGCCGTTCCGGTTCGGTCCAGTGCTAAAGTGTGTAGCTGCGATCACACAGCAATGCAGGGCATTCGTGTCAGCTCGTGAAAACGCAGTGTGTACTACAGGGGCACTGGTTAAGGCATTTTTAGCTTCAGCGTCTGCCTCTTCGTTTCCCATCACGCCGCAATGCGCGATAATCCACTGGAAAGTGATGAAATGGCCATTTATTGAAGCAACTTGAATAAGTTCCGTGATTTCTATTGCCAAGATGTAATACGGACTTTGCTTACGAACCATTAAACTCGGCGGTACGTTATGTGGCCGTGTGCCCATTGCAAATTCTCAGTGCGCGGCATCCAAAACTATATCGCCGCCTGTATGAAGCTTATGTGATGATTTATTCTGGAGAGCTAGTATACATTGAATAGAGCTAAATCTACAAGCGCCACGTTTTCATTCCATCACTGATAAAAAAATTCGACAAAAGATTACTCCCAGCCTCACATTACGGTACTGCGTCGACCTTGCACCTTTCCGCACCGCTTTCCTACGGGGCCGCAATATTGTTTTGTTGTGTTTCATGTAACAAATAAAGCAGAAAGACTGCCAATATTTTCTTGTATTAGCGACACCTTTTTCTTCTTTATTTGAAATTCAAAATAAAGCCGTTGATTATGGAACATTTTGTCTGAGGTCATTACATCGTCCTCATTATTTCACATTCTTTTTAAATGCGAAGCATTTCTTGATAAACTTCGGTGCCTTTGAGCGTATCTATCTATCTATCTATCTATCTATCTATCTATCTATCTATCTATCTATCTATCTATCTATCTATCTATCTATCTATCTATCTATCTATCTATCTATCTATCCGTTTACGACTTCTAGTTCTCCTGGTCGTTTTGTTAATGGTATCAGTACCAAACTTGGCATGGCATAACATGGCTGTATAACGAGCATAAATGACTAGTCACAACATGACTTTCATGACAAGTATGTCATGAATGTCATGATTTACATTTTATGGTCTTGTTGCTCTTGCGGTGGTTTCGTTCACATAATATCTTGCAAAACTTGTATGGTATGACATGACTGCATGGCGAAACAAGTGACAGACCCTAACGTAGAAATCATGACATGCATGTCATGCAAGGCATGACTACACACCATGCTCATGATGCGCTCGTAGCCGTCTCACTAGCTTCACATATATCAAATTTGGAACTACATGACGTCAATAGACAACGAAGTTAACTGACACGTCCGAACATGGTAATCATGATATGCGTGTCATGTAAAAAATGATACATGCTACGCTCATAGCGTGCTCGCGGTCGTTTCACTAGTTCCAAATATGCCAAATTTAGTTCACGTGACGTGAATGACTGACGAATGTAAAGGACACGTCCAAACACGATAATCATGACATGCGTGTCATGTAAAACTGGACTACATGCTACGCTCATAGCACGCTCGCGGCCGTTTCACTAGCTCCACATATACCAAATTGGTATCAGTTGGCGTGCATAGATGATGAAGGTAAATGACACGTAGAAACATGCTAATTTTGACAATGTCATGAACGACATAATTTACCCCCGCCTCGTAACGTTGTGCTGATTTTAAACTAGCATATAAACCTTCCTCATTCGTGCTGCATATCATTGATTCCCACTGTACGTCGGATCTGCGAATTTTTAAATTGATATTCTGATTTTTTTAGTGCTATTGTTCATTCTGTTTCTGCTGGTAGTGTTATTTGAGTTTCTATCTATTTCATTCCTTCCTCTTTCAGTGACAATTTTTCACAAATCACTTTCAACCGTCCTATTCTTAGTAGATCCGACTTATCAGATATACCATAAATACTACAAATAGTAGCCATATAAATGCAGAAAATCATCATTAGGCCTACTTTATTCTAAATCTTCTGAACATTACGTAGCATGTGCAAGACTTGCGTTGCTTCCTGACGAGAGATGCCACACATCATATGCCTGTCGTATATTCTAGTTCACCATTGAGTTGTACTCCTCAAGTACTCAGTACGCGTATAGGCACAAAATCCCACTTTCGTTGTCTCGCCTACCACAATCAGGTCACGAGATGTTTAGTTCGCAGTAGCTCACCTTCGTTTTGAAACTACGGAGGTTTATCTATTCCGCAACTGCGCAGAGCATCTACACAAACATAGTAGTGTAGAGGATGCTTTTTTAGGCATCAAAAATATTCAAGGAAGGGTGAAAATGATGCTTTGTTAGTCCGCCTGATGTCTCATGTAAAAGAATATAACAGTACTCACGGCATGCGGCACTGCTCGATGGGCACCGGCTGGAAGGCACCCACAGGTTCGATGAGCCAGTGTCGAAGATGACTGCGAAGACTTGAGGTGGGGTGCCCAAAGTGATGTTGCCATAGTACTGGACCTGTGCCACATCAGACAAGATGATTATATTAGTCGCGTTCTTTTTTTGTTTATAAACTTTAAATTGGTGGCGTAAACCATTAGTTCCACATTTTGTACGAAAGGCTCTAGAATAGAACGTGTAAAAGGTGCGTCTTTGGCATTACGTTAGCTGACAATAAAAAAACGTCAATGATACCGTAGGGTCACCCTCGGAATGAAGTGTACGATGAGAGCGCATGAGCCGAGTTGGCAAGGGTAGGGGACGTGGTTTTTCTTTGAAGTGCCAAGCCCGCATTAAACAGGCTTGGGGAAAATGCAGTTTGCTACTAAAAATGCCTGCCCCAACCATTTGTCAGCACGCTCACTCCCCAAAATGCCTCAAATCTACATTGCAGTTGTAAATATGCATATCTCAGTAGCACCACTACTCAGGGGAAACATTTTGATACCGCTAATGTAGGCAACACACTCAGTGTGGCTAAGTTTGATTGAAACATCTTATTTGGCCTTGAAGTGGCTAATAAAAATGTCCATATCGAAGCGCGTGAACGATGCCGCAAAGCTATGCGTCAAAGGTGGCACGACTGAGTTGCTTTACTTGGTACCGCGCTGAGTTTCGTGGGTCTATAGGTGGTGACTAGATTTGTAGAGTGGCCAGTCTTCTCTGGTAACAGGCGCACCTTGCTGGAAAGTCGGCAGCATTTGCTTATTCTTGGCATGAACTGATGACCCCGTAAAAAAGCCTCATTTCGTATTATCTGTTTTTTACGCAGCACTGTTTGTGTGAACTTCTCATTATTAAATATCTGGGTCGGCAGTTTATTCGCTTTTGTCATTTTATATGCGTAATATATAATCCTGGAACAAAATAGGCATTAAATTGTGGCGGAAAACTTAAAATCATGGCAGAACTGAGAGGCAGAAAAGAACATTAAATGTTGCCTCTTAGTCCTTCGCTAGCTATGCGCTCAGTTTAATTCAAAAATGGGTAGCATAAAGATCGGGGTTTTTATTCTTAACTGCTTTTTTGCAGTCCTCATCAAAACGACAAATGGGCGCGTTTTGATTCGATTTTTTATAGTACAGCGTTTAAATGCATTTAACCTTTCTGTGAAATTTAACACATTCTCGATGTTTGGTGATCGGCTGTTTCAGCGAAAAATCTCTCATATAATTTGTTAGGCATGTGCAGGGAATGACCTAACTTTGCAGCTGCCATGAAAATTAAAATGTCATACTGGCCAAATGAAGAATGAGCTTGTTGTTTTTATTAGCTATTTTACTAGCATGTGTTGCCACAATTCTGGAGCTGCTCTCTATACAGTTTTATAACCAGCACCTGCCTGCTTGTTAGCGTAGCAGGTGCCTCTAAATCTTCATCTTCATACACTTGCATACATGATCAACCTCAAAGGACTGACATTCACGTCATGCAATCGGGTAAGTACGTTTTATTATTACATTTATTCATTTCTTTCATTGTTAAGAAAAGGGTTTGGCGAGAACGAGGTATTATAGCGATATATGAATGCTGGTCGCCCAGAGCGTCCAGCGCAAAACTTTATGTTTCCTTCATTTAGCAAATATAGCACGCTGCAGCATTATGTAGGAAACCCCAGGTGAGTTTACCCATGAACGGCACCATGCAGAAAATAGATTTTCTTCAGAACGCTGGCACACGTGATATTCAAGGCGCGTTACCACGATGATTGCTCAGTTGTAAGGAGAATTCTGTATTTTTTTACTTGTCATATTTCTCTTATTTGTCAGATACTGCTCTAGTCTATATTACGTGGTTCCAGCAAATACATTTTTTTAAGACAGTGCCACTGTCTGTGTCTTACTTTTCTTGTCCCTCTTTATTGGCGCTGTTTTTATGTGAATAATTGTGAGTGCTGTATGTGCACAGGCACAAACAAAGAGAAAAGCTTCTCCGTGGTCATTGTGCACTCCGCTGTAAGCAGTCAATGTACAATGGTTTCTTCCCCACGCAGAGTAGCAAGTTAGCGACATACACACGCCGGCTAAATTCTCTGCTTTTCAATGAAAAGCTCTCTCTCTCTCTTTCTTGCCACATAGGCCTCAGTCCGTGATGTCGGCCATCCCAGTGCGGAAAACCTAGGCGTTGGTAAACGCAATGCCTAACCTCAGCCTACCCAGCAAAAGGGTAAAAGGGAGAGAAAGAGAATAAAATGAGAGAATGGCAGGGAGGTTACCCAGAAATTGAAGCATCTGGTTTGCCACCCTGCACTAAGGGAAGGTAGAAAGGATATTAAAAAAAAGCGAGGAGCAAATAATACGCGCGAAAAAGAAAAGCACAAAAAGTGAGCTGGGGTGCTATAGCCTATTCAGTAGGCCACTACCACGCAAAAAGTTCAATAAGACGTTCAATGACTATGTGTGCGCAGACAGATTCTGTCGCCTTTCAAGCACTGAACTGACTGTTTTGACAAGGGTCTGTCGTCAAGGCAAGCTAACGCAGCAGATAGCTGGCCTCTTTGCATGCTGTAACGAGGCCAGTGACAGAAAACGTGCTCTGTCGTTTCATTGCTCCCTAAATGATCGCAAGCAGCCCTGAAAGGCTAAAACATTTGCATGCTCCCCTGAACTAACGTTGATAGATCGCCCTAACTGAGCAATGTATTGCTTATCAAAACTGAATAATTTGATTGATATGTACGGTTTAACGTCCGAAAACCTCCACATAATTGTGAGAGACGCCGTAGTGGAGGGCTTCGGAAACTTCGACCACCTGGGGTTCTTTAACGTGCACACGTATCTGAGCCTATTGGCCTACAGCATTTCAGCCTTCATTGGAAATGCAGCCGCCGCAGCCGTGATTCGATCCTGTGACCTGCGGGTCAGCAGCCGAGTATCTCAGCCACTAGACCACCACGGCGGGGCTGCTTATCAAAACTAAGAAGGATTCTGCACATAACACAGGTGTCCCTCGCGCAGTAATTCTTGACATGTTTGATGTCATCCTTCCTCTACCGAGCAGCGAAACCCTCTCACACAAACTAACAGGTCTGCTTTATGCAGAAAAGGCCAGTCTATTACGATTTCTCGCAGCAAACTTCTTTCAAAACTTGTCGCATCGTGTTTCTCTTCACGTCAAAAATCGAAACATTGGCTCCAGCGCCACTGGTTATGCCTCCTGTTTGAACAGATATTTCAAAATCAGTTGCCCGATTGCGGCTTCCATGATTCATGGTGGCTTTCATGGTTCCTATAGCCTTGAGTCGAACGCGCTTTGTGTTTGACCTCACGAGCTACTTATCCTTTCAGTTTCAAGAGTGAGTTATTCACGTCTACGGGGAAATTGAAACGAGCACATTTTTTTGCAGATAAAAAATGCGATTCAATTTCCTCAACTTTGGCCAAGCACTTGTGTAGTTTTTATGCATTTTCACGCTTTATTTGACAAAACTGTTGGATAGGGTATCTTGGAAGTTTCGTGGGTTTCAACGCTGTTACGTTCCACAAAAAGTGGGTTGACTGTAGTGCTTATGAGCTTGGGAAAGGATTGTCCGGCTATGGATGTGAAGACAAGTCATATAAGCCAGAATGTGCGGACCTATATGTGTCTGCAACAGCTTATAAGTGGGAGGCTCTGCACCAACAAGGCCTATCTTGGCTAATCGCTCACGAAAGCTATCTGTTGCGAGCCTCGTATTTGCGAAACTTGTCCGGGTACAATACAGGCCCTGTGATAAAATGCCGTGTAAACATCTCTGCAAATATGTATACACGCACGCTTGCGCCTTTTTTCCCCTTAACGCTAACGCTTATAGTTGTGCTCACATGAAACAAATACAAACGCACCCTGTATAATAATAATAATAATAATAATAATAATAATAATAATAATAATAATAATAATAATAATAATAATAATAATAATAATAATAATAATAATAATATTATTATTATTATTATTAAAAGGTCCTTTACCTTTCATCATGCATAGGATGAGGAAGCTGGGGAGAAAAAGCTGACGAGCATATTGACTACGACCCCCCCCCCCCCCGAATGTACACTTCAGCACATTTACAGATGACTGTGCCGAACACAAAAGAAAAACCAAAAACTGACTTCCAGAAAGACAAAGTGATAGGCAATAAAACAGTTTACGTAAAAAGGGCAGCGAGAAAATCCGGGAAGAGGAATTTAGGAATAGTACAATGCAATTTCATTGAAAACATCATGTAATCACACACTGCAACACTTGCTTGCTTGCTTGTTCCTTTCTTTTGTGGCTCTCACCCACTAAGGGGGATTGGCCAAGAAGCCGCTAGTTAAGGCAAGTCAATTACTTTAGATTTTCTAGACTAGAAGCATATGATTACTGTGTTTTAACTGTAAAATTAATTTGGCGCAATGTAAAAAAAAAAGAAAAAAAGGGGGGGGAGAAATAATAGAGTTTGTTGAAAATCGGAGGTGGAATCACGATATGAAATTCTCCTGAAAGTTGAATCATTGCAGTGTATCAGCTAAATAATAAGTGGTAGTGTGGCTATTAAAATTCGAGAGCTGATCGCTGACTCAGCAAGGTAATCTTTTCGTGTTATATAGGAATTCGCGGAGAGCCCCGCAGATGTTCCTGTCGCTGTGTCCCAATGAAGTGGCCCCAAAAGACATAATGTTGGGAGTATTAAGTGATATTCCTAGTTTTTTTAATAAAGTTTCGAAGCAGTTTTTTCTTTGATTTTTGAAACGGTGACATGTGATAAGAAAATGGTCGATATGTTCAGGTTCGTTACAGCTTGAGCACAGAGGGGATGGCACCAGACCAGATGTTTAAGTAGAAATTAAGAGGTGGTACACGGCAACATAATTTTGTGATTAAGACTTCCAATTTACGCGTGGCACACCATTTATTATTCCATGTGAAGTGCAGATGCGAGAAATCTGGATTCGGTATCATGATGTTTTATGAGTCTTCAAGAAGGGAAAGTTTTCTAACCTCGCTGCTGTTACATAAGCTGTAGAAGGCATGATTGGCACAATTGGAAGATCAAGAGATGTTCGCGCAAGTGTGTCAGCCATCTCGTTTATAAATATACTACGATGGCCTGGCACCCATATTATTCGCACTAGACGAATGATTTCTGGGATTAATTATTTAAAAGTTTCTAGTACTGCTGATGTCGACGAAGATGATAAAAATGAACATACGGAATACGGGTCAGACACTATCACAGCTGTCGAATGAGTCGCAGGAAGTTTACGAATAGCTAGTATAACGGCCATTAATTCCGCTTCAAATATTGGTGTATAATCTGGGAGGCGTAATGAAAATGACCAGAATAATGAGAGAGAAAAAACACCCACACCTGCCTTCTCGCCACTCATAGATGCATCTGTTGCAATTACTATATTAGTACCTGATTGAGACAGGTGTTGTTCTAATAAACCAATCAAATACTTATAGGGCAAGTGTTTAGCGTTCATGGGGAAGATATCGTCAAATGTTATTTGCACTTGGCCGATTGGTTTGACAGATGGTGGGATCTCGAATATATTAACATTTAAAGCATCTAGAAGTGTTTGAACAAATAGCACTTGTGGTTTATATACACGGGACCAATGCTCATTGAAAAAGACACCAGGCTCGGCAAAGAATACGAACTGTCGCCTTCTTAAAGAGGATTCAGAAAATTTTAAATATGTTTTTACTGTTAAAATACGAAATCTGCAAGCAAGGGTGGGTATCTGAGCTTCTTGATACAAAACATTGTTAGCTGTGAATTTTGGCACACCTAAACAACTACGTAGAGCTTCCCGCTCTAAGAGAATCAGGGGATTTATTTTGTATGCTGGTCCACCAGAGAATAGTACACATCCAAATTTAAGAATCGGACGAACGTAAATGTGATAAATCATGATCAGCGTATCTCTGCGAAGACCGGAATGGAGGCAGCCAAGCCTACCTATCATTCCAACAGTGCGTGTAGCCTTAATTTTAATATATTCAATGTGGTCACACCAGCTCAGTTTTTGATCGTACAGTACACCTAGATATTTAATACAGTTAACCTGGGGAATTCTTTCTTGATGGTACTGAAGAGAAATAGTAACTGGTGCTTCCAATGGAAAAACTATTAGAGCACCTTTAGTTACGTTCAGGTTCATATAAATTTTCAGAAACCAGGTTTCCAATGTTGCCAAATAACACTGTAAAGTCGATTGTAGTAAATAAATATCGCTGTCAGATGCAAAGAACGCGATATCATCTGCATATACATATACTTGTACCTTATCACTCAGTGGTATTGAACTTAACAAAATGTTAAATAGCACAGGCGATAGAACAGAGCCTTGAGGAACACCTCTCGTTTGGCTATACTTCGGCGTGGAAACACCTCGTTGGAAGCAGTAAAAGTTTCTGTCTTTTAAAAATTTGTATATCATATTTGTTATGTACTGCGGGAACGTAAGCTCTTTTAGGACATTGATAAGAATAGGATGTTCAACACTGTCATATGCCTTGGCTAAATCAAGGGTTACTAGGGCCGCATATTGTCGTCTGTGCCGAGCGAGCTTTATACGAGCCTCTAAATCAGCATGCGCCCACCATATAGAGTAACCTGGTCTAAATCCAATCTGGCACGCTATGAGTATCGCATTATCTGATATGAACTTTTTAACTCTAATGTAAAGTATTCTTTCTGTTAACTTAACCACGTGTGATGTTAAAGCGATTGGCTTAATGTTATCTATCTGCATTCCTAGTCCCTGTTTTTTAAGAAGCGGTATTATTTTTGCAAGTCTCCAGTCAGGAGGTATCCAACTATTTTGAAGTGAATAGCTGACAACGTTAAGGAGGTCTTCAGGAAAGATGTCGAATTACATTTTTAACATTTCTGAAGTGACGCCATATGGTCCTGCAACACTTGGTAACACTTGGTAAATGCAACACTTGGTAACACTTGGTAACTGCAACACTTGGTAACATATAGCCATTCACTTCTTTGCTCTCTTCTGCCACCAACACAAAAGGTCATTTTGAGCATGGATTTCCCGCAAGAATATGGAACAATATTCAGTCTGCGTGATTTGTTTGTCAGTTTTCTCCAGATTCCGACATCGAAAACGAAGATTGTGGCGTGGCCTTACGCGTAGTTGATGATTGCGTCACGTTGCCACCTCGCAGTAGTATCTTCGTGCTTGTTGAGTGTCCACGGGAGCAGTCAAATATGGGCGTCGCCGAAAGTAACCTGACGTTATTGCTTGATCGAGAAGCCGCCATTGCTCGAAGTCTTCTCCGAAATGGCCTGAGTATGTTCTTTGTTACGAACTTCAGTGGCGAATAAAAGCATTTTGCGAAACTCACAACCGTAGCTCATTTAGAGGCATTGCATAATTTGGACGCCTTCCCTTTGATTACGACGACCTCGACTGAGAGCAGCTGCGATACTGACGTGACTAGTGGCCTCATCGTCAATCGCCAGTTAAAACAACCTACGAGGGCAAGGCTTCTCAGTCGCCTCTCATCATTTAGTGACTGTTTTGCCACAACGTAGAAAGTCCGGTAGACCCTCCAATGAAGCACAGAATGATCACTAAGCCCAACGACCAACTAGTGCACCAACACGCTTACCGCGTGTCGCAGAAGTAGCAAGATGCCATCCATCATCAAGTGAAACAAATGCTCGACGACGACGTAATTCAACGACACGCCCGTTACTTCCCTTCCATGAACCTCCGTAGAAGACCTTGGCAGGTTGAAATAGATAAATGGGACCGAGAAAACTAGCGTTTAATACACCTGATGGTCTTTATGAACTTAAAGTTCTCCCTTTTGGTCTGTGCTCCACTCCAGCCACATTCCAACAAATGATGGACACAGTTTTATGTGACCTGAAATGGCCCTCGTCTTCAGTGTATTTAGACGACGTAGTCGTTTTTTCTACGACCTTTGAACAGCACATCAAGCGGCTTGTGGCTGTTCTTCGGGCTATTCGCAGTGCCGTCCTGTCTTTAAAACCAGAAAAGTGTTATTTCGGATACGAGGAACTCAGATTCCTTGGCCATATTTTCAGCAGCAGTGGTGTTCATCCCGACCCTGGGAAGGATACGGCAGTGCCTTTGTTCCCGATACCGAAAACGAAGCAGGATGTACGCCACTTTTTGCGCCTTTGTGTATATTACCGCCCCTTCGTGCCAATTTTTTCGAACATCGCCGACCCTCTACAACAACTCGTCAAGGACCACGTCGCCTTCGTTTGGGGTCCCAAACAATCCGACACTTTCCGCGACCTCAACGCCAAGAAACGCCGCTGAAGTTTGGTCACTTCGACACCAAAGCTGACGCAGAAGTCCGTACTGGCGCGAGCAACCTTGGCCTCGGAGCTATTCTCGTGCAATATAAAGATGGCGTGGAACGCGTCATCGCCTACGCTAGCCGCGCGCTGTTATCAGTGGAGAAGAACTACTCGACGACTGAAAAAGAGTGTCTGGTGGTTGTACAGCCATAACGAAATTCAGGCTCCCACTTGTATGGACGCCCCTTCCAAATCTTCAGTGACTACCACTCTCTCTACTGGCTAGCGAATCTGAAAGACCCTTCGGGCCGTATCGCAAGATGGAGCCTTCGGTTACAGATGTTCGATATAATGATGGTTTCCAAGTCTGGCCAGAAACGCACTGGTTCTGACTCTGTTTCCCGCGCGCCCGTCGAGATCACTGCAGAAGACAAGAATGAAGACTTCAGCTGCCTTGCTATTCTCGCATCATTAAACGTCGCCGAGGAGGAACGCGAATACTTAGAACTGCAACCACTGATAGAATACCTTGAGGGACGTCTCCCACAACCGCCACATCAGTTTAACGCGATTTGTCATCTTTCTGTCTACGTCAAGACATCTTCTAGAAGCACAAGTTTCATCCAACGAAAACTCTTTACCTCCTCGTAGTTCCTGCTGTTCATTCCGATGATATTTTGCGTGCTTGTTACGACGAGCCATCGTCAGGGCATCTTGGCTTCCCGCGTACTCTGGCACGGATCTAGAACAAATACTACTGGCGGAAACTTACAAAAACCGCCCGGCAGTACGTCAAGGCATGCGCAGCTTGCCAGCGTCGCAAAAACCCAACGATAAAACCAGCTGGTCGGCTTCTGCCTTTGCGGCTCCCTCGCGCACCTTTTGAAAAGGTCGGGATTGCTTTACTCGGCCTATTTCCGAAGTCCACGTCTGGTAACCGCTGGATTAGAGTTGCCACTTACTACTTGACCAGATACTGCGAAACAAGTGGCCTAGCGAGCAACTGCTTTTGATGTGGCTACCTTTTTTAACAAAAACATCGTTCTCCGCCACTGTGCTCCCACTGTCGTCATCACAGGTCGTGGTACTGCTTTTACGGCATAGTTGCTCCGAGAGAGATCCTGTTGCTGAGTGGCACAATGCACTGAACAGCATCTGCGTACCACCCGCAGGATAACGGGTGAACCGAATGCCTCAACAAAACAATTGCAGATATGCTTTCGATGTATGTCGCCAAGGATCACAAGAATTGGGACGAAATTCTCCCGTATATAACCGTTGCCTACAATACAGCCCTGCAGGAAACCACCGGCACAGCTCTTTTTCGTCTGGTTTACGGCTGTGACGTAACCACAATGCTTGACACCAAACTGCAACCAACTCTGCCCGACATGATTACACAGGACGCAGATGTATTTGTTCAGGGTGCCGAAGACGCCCGGCAGCTTGCGCGCTTTCGCATTTTATCGCGGTAAAATCAAGATGCTCGCCGGTACAGCACCCACCACAGACCAGTAATATACGAACCAGGTGACCTATTATGGGTTTGGACTCCCATACGTTACCGTGGGCGCTCATAGAAATTATTATGTCAGTACTTCGGACACTACCGAGTTCTTCATCGCCTCGGGGAACTCAACTACGAAGTTGTCCCAGCAGACACATCGCACCGTTCTCGTTCACATCTCCAGGTCGAAGCCTTACTATTCGCTCTGACTGCAAGTCACGAACTTCGTCATGTGGCACTTGCCTTCAAAACAAGTGTACATTTATTTCTCGCTCTCTTTTTCATGTCCTGTTTTTCTTCTCAGTGGACACAGACATTTTAGACAACTGTTCGTTGTTTTTCCGAGCCGCGTAATTCATGCGATGCTACTTTTGCTTTTTTTTCTTTGGGGAGAGGGTAACGCCACGCTGTGGTGGCAGAATAAGACAGCGAAAAAGTGAGTGGCTGCTGCGGCTAAGTAAACAGTCGTTCACTTCGAGTTATATATATATATATATATATATATATATATATATATATATATATATATATATATATATATATATATATATATATATATATATATATCGTAGTTTCGATTCCTGCTCACGGCTGGTCATTTTTTCACCCACTTTTCTTTCTTCTTCTTTACATTCCATTGGTTCTAATAACTTCCCCTATACATTTCTTGGCATTACTGTCTGTTAGATTTCATTAATATAGTGTCAAAACACGAAAAAACTAGCCCTTAGGCATACACTTCTTTCCCTTATTCATTAACGAGGGTCTCGTACTGGCAGACTTCGTGTCATTAGGTTGTATACGAGGAACTATTGATCAGCTGCCCGCTCGTAATAAGTTCACGTGCTACGTGACGCCACATATGCGCATAAAAATAGTGTTTCACACTCGTCGCTTGGCTTATAGATGGCGCTGACTGACACTCTTACTTCTAAATTCACATATAAACCAAAAAAGTGGATGGAGGGAAGGCCGCTGTGATAGCTCAGTGGCTAGAGCATCGAACGCATTATCTGAAGGTCGCAGGTACAATTCCTGCTCACGGCTCGTTTTTTCACCCACTTTTCTTTTTTCTTATTTACATTCCATTGGTTCCTATAACTTCCCCTATACATTCCTTGGCATTACTGTCTGTTAGATCTCATTAATATTGTGTCAAAACACAGAAAAACGAGCCCTTAGGTATACACTTTTTTCACATATATATATATATATAATTGCAGGGAATAAATTCTTGGACGCCGGTAAATAGTATAAATAAAAAGAAAACACAGGTCGAAAAAAAGAAAAGTTTCTTTACGTTTCGGCCGTGGGACCGGCATATATATATATATATATATATATATATATATATATATATATCATGAAGGCCAGACTCTAGGCCGAAACGTCGAAATAAACCACGTTGTGACCGCTCACGGAGGATCTACTAAACTATATATATATATATATATATATATATATATATATATATATACGTTTGAAAGAGACCTGTAGAGGTTGAAAGAGGCCGTTTATTAGGTCGTGAGGGGCAGCTCAGTAGCGGCTGACTGGTTTTGAGATCTTCCTGATCCTCTTCTTCCTTTCTCGCTCCGGGTGACAAGGGTGTTCACCGTATACGCTTTTTTGTCTTCATGCATGTGCACAACATTCCTCTCCGCGCAGAGGAAGGCCGCCGGACAAGTCAGTCGAGTTGTCGTGGTGTGAACAGTTTCAGGCGGGTAACGTGAATGACTTGAGTTTTGGCAGCTCGTCGACCACATGCCGTGAGACGAGTTATTACATTGTTGACATCTGTAAATCTGTCGACAATGACAAAAAGTCCATCGTAAGTGGCCAAAAACTTTTGGCATAACCCGCGCTTGCGCATCGGATTCCACAACCACATCAGATCACCACGGCGATAAATCACTGGTCGATGGCAAATGTCATAGCGTGCCTTCGCTTTGTCTTGCGATGCCAATTTCGGTAGTCGAGCTATGCGACACGCCTCTTCAGCGAGGCAGAGAGTCTCGGCGACAGTGACGTTGTCATGATCACAGACAGGTAATATTGGGTCGATTGTGTGCCTGGGAGAACGTGCATAGAGCAAAAAGAAAGGGCTATAACCTGTAATCTCATGCTTCGCGGTGTTGAACGCGTACGTAAAGAACGGGAGTACGTCATCCCAGTTCTTGTGGTCGCATGAGACATACATAGACAACATGTCGATAATGGTGCGGTTGGTACGCTCCATCAGCCCATTAGTTTGGGGGTGGTATAGTGTCGAATGACGCAGGCGGGATTCACATAAACGGAGTAGCTCCTCCACGACATCAGCTGTGAATTGTCGTCCGCAATTGCTGATAATCAGAGGGTGGGCCGTGTCGGAGGATGAGTTACTGTATCAAAAATGACGAGACTTCACTGGCAGTTGCGGAGGGGACGGCTGCCGTCTCGCAGTAGCGTGTGTGGTAGTTGACGCAAACAATTATCCATCGGTTGCCCTTAGCCGATTTTGAAAGGGTCCCAGAAAGTCAATCCCCACTTGTTCGAAAGGTGCGCTTGGAGATGGCATCGGCTGTAGAAGACCAGCTGAACCAGTTGATGGGCGTTTGTGACACGGACATTTAATGCCGCTTGCCACATAACTCTCAACGGACTTCTGCATACCAGGCCAATAAAAGCGCTCTTTAGTCCGGTGAAGCGTCCGCGCCAAATCTAAATGTTCAGATGTAGGGTCGTCGTGCATGACACTCAGAATAACAGTTCGCAGGCTCTCCGGGACCACTAGAAGAAAACGCGCACCACTGCTGGAGAGGTTCCTTTTGAACAATAGTCCATCACGCATACTGAAACGGCGTGCACTAGTGGAAGCGGATGAAGCGGCAAATAGTGGTGATAGTTTAGCGTCCTTCCGCTGTTCTGCTCTGAAACTGGGATAGTCCGGAAACGTAGGCGAGACAGACGCTACAAGCTGGTCAAGGTCATCAGATTCACAGTCTGTTGTGCTAAGTGGCTTACGTGAAAGACAGTCCGCATCAGCATGTCGACGACCACTCTTGTAAGCGACGGTAAAACTGTATTCTTGTAGCCGGAGTGCCCAGCGCGCAAGGTGGCCACAAGGGTCACGAATGTTGACAGGCCAGCACAACGAGTGGTGGTCGGTTACGACTGTGAATGGGCGTCCGTACAGGTAAGACATAAACCGCTGAATTGCAAATAATACCGCCAGGCATTCTTGTTCTGTGAGAGTGTAGTTTTGTTCCGGCCTGCTTAGGGAGCGACTTGCGTGTGCGATGACGTGTTCGTGGTCCCCGTAACGTTGTACTAGGACGGCTCCAATACCTATGCCGCTAGCATCCGTATGAAGCTCTGTCGGAGCAGAAGGACTGAAGTGCTGAAAGACGGGTCGTGACGTCACCAAAAACTTTAATCGACGAAATGAAGAATCGCACTCTGGAGTCCACACAAAGGAATTGTGCTTTCGTAAGAGGCATGTGAGAGGATACGCAACGTCGGCAAACTTCGAAATAAAGCTGCTGAAGTACGAACAAAGCCACAGGAAACTACGAAGCTCCTTGACGGAACGCGGCGCATTGAAAGCCTCAACTGCTGCTGTCTTCTGGGGGTCAAGGTGGATGCCAACCTTGTCATAGAGATGCCCGAGCACAAGTGTCTGGCGGTCTCCGAAGTGGCGTTTCTTCGAGTTTAAAACTAGGCCAGCGTTTCGGATGCAGTTTAAAACAGTATCCAGACGAGAGTTGTGTTCACTGAACGTGCGGCCAAAGATGACGACGTCATTGAGGTAGCACATGCAGATGTTCCACTTCAAGCCACGCAGAATGTTGTCCATAAACCTCTCGAACGTTGCCGGTGCATTGCCCAGTCCAAATGGCATCACGTTGAATTCAAAGAGCCCATCAGGGGTTACAAAGGCAGTCTTCTCCTTGTCCTCTGGGTGCATCGAAATTTGCCAATAACCGGCTCTAAGTCTACGGAGGAAAAAAAAGAGGTCGAAGGTAAGCAGTCTATTGCGTCCTCTATACGGGGCAGTGGGTATACGTCCTTTTTAGTCACGGCATTCAGTCGGCGATAGTCGACGCAAAATCTTCAAGATCCATCTTTCTTCTTAACAAGAATTACCGATACTGCCCACGGACTGGCTGACTCTTGTACCACTCCCTTTTGCATCATTTCGTGCACTTGGTTGCTAATAATTTGTCTTTCTGACGGGGAAACATGATATGGGTGTTGGTGAATCAGACTTGCCGCCCCAGTGTGTATGGTATGGCGCGTTCGAGACAGGGCGATAGAGATTACTTTGCCCTTCTGCACAAAGTCAAATACCGAAACGTGCTTCAATAGCACATTCAATCAATTTCGGCGCTCGCTTGAGCTAAGCGACTTATTTATCGTTGCCATAAGCGCCCCGTCCAAATTGTGACCACCAGTTCCGTCACGTTCTTCCGGTACGTCTGTGAGCTCGACCACTGATAAGGTCGTGTGTTCTTTGCTGACCGAAGCTAATTTCAAACCATTGGGTAGTGTCACGGGCTCAGAGGAACAGTTTACAGTCCATAGACTAGTTATTCCGCCATCGATTGACACCACACAATGAGGAACACACACATTCTTCTTCACGCAAATTATGTGCATTGGTTCTACGCTCGCATCGAAGCTGTCTGAATCCGCGCCGCGACAAACAACAGGAACACGTACAGTAGTCAACGCAGGTATGAACGTATAGCCACAGACACACAGCGTAGTTTGGTCATCCACTGGAGTTTTCAGAAGTTCTGACGGCATCTGGCCACTCACAAAGACTTTCCCCATGCGACAGTCTACAGTGGCACCACATTCTCGCAAGAAGTCCATGCCGAGAATGATCTCATGTGTCGACCGAGGAATAATCGCAAACTCTGTCGTTATCATAAGGCCCCCCAAAAATACTTCAGCACTACACACACCAATAGTGCGCAACGGCTCTCTACTCACTCCACATAACGTCGAAGTTTCATCCCAGGTAAAAACAACTCTCCGCCCTAACACGTCTTTAAAGGAAGCACTCATCACGGAAATCGTTGCACATGTGTCCAGCAAGGCCATCACAGGCACATAATCCACCAAAACACAGACTTTGTTTTTAAACATACATATAGTAGGTGTTTCTGTCAGTGGCACGTTTCCAGCGACCTCACCCCCATTGGCCGCGCTGGCTAGTTTTCCGGTGGCGAAGAGGGCGCTTTGCGACGCAGCGGTGAAGGATAACGATGAGGACTAGCTCGCGTTGGGGGCGTTAAACTCCTGTTAGATGCCGGGGAGTGGTTGCGGAAGTTGCTGGGAAGTTGCTGGGTACACCGCAGGAATAGCAGACCGGCCGAGGTCGAAACGTGGTCGCTCGTCGATGAATAGAGCGTCATCATTTGCTCTTGTGTGACGGATGTACTGGTCGGGTACGTCGTACCGAGACGTCGGGTGTCGAGGAGGCATGCGCGGAGAGCGTCGCTCATACCACGCCGCGGGAAATCTGGTTGTCATCCTTGACTGTGGGGCTGGGCTGTACTCCACAGTTGCCGCGCTCATCGTCGGTTGCCATGGGGTCAAAGGAGGCACATCCATAGCCTCACGTGGCAGACACAACTCGGCATGGTCAGCTGTCGAATACGACATTTCTCGGTGGGACAGTTCTTTACGAACAATCTGTGAATGGTAGAAAAGAGGTCGAGGCCAGGATTCATGTCCACACTGGCAATAGTTGTAACGTTAGCCAGCTGACCAAACTTGGGCGCAATTCGACGCATTTGAGCGTTTCAAACGTTCGGCAATGCTGAATGACGTCGGACACAGAACTGAGGCTTTCTTTTCCAATGTAAAAATTATACACGTCCTCAGCAATCCCTTTAGGCAGATGCCCAACTTTGTCCTCTTCCGACGTGGTAGCACAGACCACCTTGCACAGCCTTAACACTTCTTTTATGTAAGTGGTGCATGTCTCACCTGATAGCTGTGCCCATTGAGACAGTGTTTGCTCAGCCCGCTTTTTTCGTGCAACCGAGTCGCCGAAACATGCCCTGAGCTCTTCAACAAAAAGATCCCACGTCATGAGTGCGTCCTCGTGGTTCTCGTACCATACCAGTGCGGTGTCGGTCAGGGAGAACACTACGTTGGCTAGCATAGCGGCTGCATCCCAACCGTTGGACTTGCCCACACGTTTGTACTTGGTGAGCCAGGCGTCCACATCTTCTTCGGTTTTTCCTTCGAAGAGCGGTGGAACTCGATAGTAAGGAAGCGGACCAGACGATGCCGTCCTGGAAATGCCTGCTTCTTCGGGCATGTCGAAGTCACTCACGGCAGATGGTGGGATACCGGCAAGTTGAAGGCTGTGTCGAAGCTGTGGCAGTGATCGTTCCGTAGTTTAAGCGCTTACCCAGCTCCTCCACCACTCTGTTACGTTTGAAAGAGACCGGTAGAGGTTGAAAGGGGCCGTTTATTATGTCGTGAGGGGCAGCTCAGAAGCGGCCGACTGGTTAGAGATCCTCCTGATCCTCTTCTTCCTTTCTCGCTCCGGGCGACAAGTGCGTTCACCGTATACGCTTCTTTCTCTTCGTGCATGTGCGCAACAATATACATATATATATATATATATATATATATATATATATATATATATATATATATATATATATATATATTCTTAACTAGAAGAACTAGTGTTTTAAGTTATCAGCAGTAAACGAGCCAACGTATGCAGTATAATTAGAAAAAACCATTTTGCTAAAAATGGTGTAATAATCAAGTGTAGCGGATGCGGAACATGTTCTCGACTTGAATGATCCACAGGAGTGATTGGCAAGTCACAGCTGCGTTAGCGTTAAGGTAGTAGTACCTCTAACAACATCGGAAACGGGTACCTGGCCGGGTGCAGTGCCAGCAGTACCAGGGTTGAAGCCGTGGAGATTCTCATGCCGCTCCATGGAAGGTCGAGTTCGTAGTTCAGGGACACCAGTAAATGTAACATTCTGAGACGCGGTTTCGAAAACGCAGCGTGGTTTATTCCGCCACCGTTGCCACAACCTCTTGTTTCTATTTTGGAGACTACACACAGCCAGTTCATGTCCCAAGTTTGTCGTGTTAGAAGAAGAAAAAAAGTACGCCACACAAGTGCTTGATTATCAAGGGAGAAGCAATTTTAAAACTATGAATACAATTACCGTCAAAATATAAAAAAACGTACGCAGATTTATTTGTAGATAATCTTTGCGGTGCTATACTTTTGTTGCTAAGCGGGTTAAGTGATTCTGGAAGCTTGTGTTTAAGCATTTGGGTCCCACAATTTGTTCGACATAACGGTACTTTCCAAGTCTCTGGATGGCGCACTGAATATATTTGTATCCTCCTTTCTAAACAGGGTAATTGTGCTAAGAAATGGCCGTTAGCTTTAACTTCTGATTTGTATGCTATGGAGAGGTGGTAGGAGTATAGAGAGAAAATGCGTAGAATATAATGCCTATTGAATAGCAATGCTGAATGGTGGTAAAGCCTAACTACCTGTTGCAGTGTTTACCTACGTGAACAATGCAGCAATCTACATCATATGTCAAGCTCCTGAGATTTGATCACTGTATTTATTCGAATAAGTAGTAGGCAGTGCAATTAAAACAATCTATTTTCCTTATTTATATGACGTAAGGGTGTCCGCCAAAATGTATTTAAAATATTTATTTGATAAGGTTTGACATCCCACAACCACAAAATGAATATGAGAGGCGCTGTAGTAGAGAGCTCCGCAAATTGCAAGCACCTAGGTTTCTTTAAAGTGCAACTAAATTTAAGTACTAGGCATTGGGCAATTTAGACTCCATCAAAAAGGCGGGCTTCTGCAGGCGCGATCCGATACCGCAACCTGTGGGTTAGCATTTGAGCCCTATAGTGAAACGTCCAATATGGCGGGCCTGCCTAAATACTTAAATTTCACACGGCGTGTTAGTGCTAACTTCGATTGTAATTGTGCCTTATGGACGCGCGTTTAATCTACAAGATTAAACGCGCGCAAGCAAAATACATTACAGCTTTTCTCCTTCAGATAGAATGTCAGTGAACTTGAATATATATTGCTTCATCAGAGAGGTAGTTCTACTTCGCCAGTTACAAAAGTAAAGGTATTTAAACTGAGGGCAAACTATGTTTGCGTTCATTTGCCAGCGTACTTACTAAGTATTACAGCTGAACTCCTAAAAGGAAAAGGCAGGTCATGTACTGTCAATACATTAATATCTAACGTGTCCACCAATGTCTAAAGCAAGTGGAGTTCTTCAATATAGTTAGTCACTGTATTTTATTGTTCACGTCTTTTCTTTGTAAGCTGAACGCTCTTCTTTTCTAGGTTGCTCTTTTCGTGCTTCAACGTCAAAGAACTGATGAGAACTGGGCGCCATTCATTGGTTCTTTCTCGTTTTATGCTTTGTGTAACCGTAAGCTGTACACGTTAATATATAACGTGTACCAAATGTCCAAAGCATGCCGAGTCTTTCAATATAGTAAGCCACTGTATTGCTTAATTTACGTGTTTTCCTTGTTAATTTATAGCTCCACTTTTTTTAGGTCGCACGTTTAGTGCTTCAACGTGAGCTTATTCTTTATCGTTTGATACTTTGTGTAACCATAAGCTGTATTACCTAACCACATCAGCAAAACCTGGCTGCTCGAGTTTTAAGGAACACTGAGTTCCAGTTTTCCATTAAACATTTTGTGAAGAGCAAATTCTTTTTTAGCGATGGGGCTTCTGCCAACTTCTTGGACGAGGTCAGAAAGAAATGACACGCCGCTGGGTCGTGCCTTGCTGCTCTCGTCCAAGTAGCCGGCTTCCATCCCCTTGCTATGTGCAACCAATGATCTTAAATTCATTATTTTTCGCTTTGTTTCACATTTGCTTAAGAAAACTCACCGCTGCCACTTCCTGGAGACCTCTAGGTTAGCCCCAGGAAAGGAATTGCACGTGTTTGCTGACATATATCACGCTGGCAAATGATGCCTTCAAGCCCTCGTGAAGTGAATGAACAGTTCCCTTTTTGTGTACGTGTCGTTTCCTTTGTGGAAGTATGTTAATGGGTATACCTCTATAATGAATCACCTTTTTCCCCGCTCACCCCCACCACCCAAAAGTATCGGTGCCAAATGCAACTATAAGACTGCTACGGACGCGAATCATAAAGGTGTCGTCCGATTGGGGCGCTGATAGAACGTTTGCAGGATTAAGTTAGGGCAGCCAGGGAAAAATGCGTTCTTCTGAAGTATGGCGTTAGAACCTACGGATTAAAGGATTTAAGGACAGACAGAGCTCCAGGATAGGTGAGCGTGTTTTCTGAGACGAAGCGTTCACCGTTGTTTTAAACGTTGGCCCTAAAATAAGCAATCGCTGTACCCATGCTAGAATTCAATGATAAATTTGAAGTGTACTTTTGGGAACGCTTTCGGACAGTTGAGTGGGGTTGATTGCAAACCCAGCGCAAGCAATAAACATGAAAGGCAGCATTGTACTTATAATGTTTCGAAGAAATGTTTTAATCAGTTCTTTAAACTCAGATGAACGCTCTTTGAACGCCTGTGCATGGACAACAGCTATAGCACTTACAGAATGTAATAAGAAGAACTGGTGATGAAAGGTGTAAGGCGATGAACTGGGTGTAAGGCGATGAAAATAAAGCTTCAGAAAGAAGTGTGGGTATGTCTTGTATCCGTCCATTTTACAGTGATAGCTGTTATGAGATCACAGCTGCCATTTTTTTTGCGCCGTAGTCTCCCATCATGGCCGCTGCTGACGTTCATCTCCAAAAGTAGACAAAGTATAAAAATAAAGAAAAAATATTTCAGAGGTAATGTCTTTCTAACCTAGGCCCTATGCTTAGGTTCCTATTTGTTCTGCTACTCTGTAGAGAGTGGGAAAAAAGTCACAGCTTTGCCACAAAGGCGATGCAATGAATGCGATAGCAACAAATTGGAAGGTCACGTGCAGAATGGCAAGCAGATCGAAACGTGCACCGCGTTTCTAATGCACAGATAACGCACGAAACGTACTCACAGGTACAGATGAACCCAAATAAGCGTGTCAATTCTTACTTCACGTGCCTGAAAAGCGCGCTCTTTTTGCTAACGGAGACTGCACAATGGCAGTGACCTTTGTGCGCCCGATAACCACAACAGCATTGTTGCGGTGAAAACTTCAGGACAGCCAAGACAGAAGATGCTCCCAACCAAGAGATAAGGGCGCGTGGGCGTTCAAGGGCTTTACAACCACCTACTCCTCTCCGCGAGGCAAAGTACGCGTGGGAGATAAGAGCACGCGCCCCAGCGGGCTCACTGGGCCATATTGCTGGTAAGGCTGAAAACACGATAGTTCCCTTCCGAGGTGCCACTCACACGTGGTAAATGGTAGTCATATATAGCTTGCCTTTTGACCGCGGAAACACGTGCTTCCCCGTAGCTCAGTGGTTAACGCCTCACATACACGACTCGGAGATTGCACGTTCGATTCCACGCGCCAGGTTCTTTTTCTGGATTTTTTTCTTTCTTGTATTTACATATATCGTTACGTATACATATACGGTACATGACATCGACGTTGACGTTGGCGGCGAAATCCAGCTGAGAGTGCCCATATAAATGCTATCGCAATGATAGGGATCTACGCCACTTCTTGGAAAGGCTTTGCAAATTCAACTTTTGCAGGCTTCATGTTTTCTAGAAATTGAAGTTTACAATCAATTTAAGTTTAATAGAGCATTTTAGAAAATTAAGATAACAGCTAGGAGTCACACAGTCCAAATTGTGTAACGAGTGAGTCGTTAAATGTTTCCAACCCATCACGAAATGCTTAGCCATAATAATTTATTCCTGGACGTAGACCTCTGCCCCCCTCCACACAGTAAACTAAACAGAACTCAGGAAATTACGCTAGGACCCTTACAAACAAGAGCCTACCCAAACGCAATGTTACTTAACAATATTATTCTGTAGTTTTGTATTCCTACAACATGCGACAAATGCCACAACACAATAGATCTCTTTAATACGCGCTGGCGTGGCCCCGCGTTACGCAGCTACAAGGAAAAAACTTAGGAGTGGTGGGACACAGCTGTGCTCAGTGCGCCTTTTTGGGGGCGGTTACGGGCAGTCCAACGGGCCCGCAAAGCGGCTGGAAGGATAGATGTCTCGGTTGTAGCGCGGGAGCAGCCCGATTTGAGCTTGGACACTAGTACAACGTATTACACTTTAACGAAGTTCTTTCATCCATAATCCACCCTCAATTCTTCATCGTTATCAGCCACAGCATCAAGAAACTGCACGTGCCCTACAGGTGTGTAGCGGTTTCCACGCTTCTCCGAAGATGGAATAATCTGAAAATGATGCTTCGTTCACAGATATTATGATGTTTTATCGCATAATAGCTGCCATCAAACAAAGTGTACGGCATTAGCTGGCCAAGGAGTGTTTAAAATGGCTCTATTGGGGTAGGGTGCTCAACGCCTTTCACAAATCATGAGGTCGTGAAAAAAACAACAGGTTTAGATAACTTTCTAAATGATAGAATAGACTACAGAAGGCAGGAGGGGGGGGTCATAGTCTATCAACTATAAAGGGGTGCTCATTTCGCTATAGCTTAAACCCGGGAATGTGATTCGGGATTTTAGATCACGTCCTCCGGTTGTTGAAAACCAGTAGAGCCCTGAATGAACGGCTCCACTGGTCCAGTTTCAATTTCACTTTGTTTATTTGACATATATATGCATTATTCACAGTGTGAAATTTCTCTACAAGGCAAACAAAAAAAAATCACAGCATATCCACAGAGTAAATGATGACTGGTGGGGCGAAGCCTTCGTCAGTCCGTCAGTGCTTTCGTCCACCCATTCGTTCTTGCTTCCGTCTGTCCATGCGTCCATCCATCCGTGTGACCGTCGGTGCGTCAGTCCGTCTGCGTGTCCCTCCATGCGTCCGTCCATATATCCGTTCTTCCGTCTGACCACCCGTCCGTTCATGCGGCCCTCCCTCAGACTCCCTCTGTCTGTCCGTTCGTCAGTCCGTCCGTCCATCTGTATGTCGATTCGTACGTATGTCGGTCCGAACGTCTCTTTAGTGAACACTCCAAGTACAGCCATCTCACATCTTTTCATCATGTATTCATCATATAAAACTGGAGCCATCCAGCGGACATTCTAGGGACCGCTGTTTCGGGTATGTGCCACCGGTGGCTACATACACCAACGGAGGGTGGACAGACGCACACCCTAAGAAGCTTAGCCCTAAAATGAGACCTGCATGTCACCTGACGAGGCCTTTACACCGGGCTTACATGTCTGACAGCAAGGGCAAAACCAGTGAAATCAGGTGCATTGTAAAAAAATTCACTGCTGATTGCGCAGTATGCAAAAAAGGTCAAAAATAAAAAAAGGACACTTTGACACAAAATTGGGCAATAACTGAAACAAACTATATCAGTGCAAATAACAATCTTTGCAGATGGAGCACGTTAAACATAAAGTGGAAGGTAATTATAAGCATGTTATGAGACATCACAGAAAAAAACAGTTATAAATTTGGAAGAAACATTAGGAATATTTTAAGACATACATAAGTTTTCATCGACTAGTTTGATTAGGGATGGGTATAGATTGCCCAACAAAAGTATTTCATAATCTATAATATCAGTACTGTAGCTGATCCTTGGTCTTGGTCCAGTCAATGGAATAGCACTCAAGTCTTATGGCGCTTGTTTTGTTTTATAATTGTTTTAGAAGGTGGTATAAGTGTGTTTCTTTCCCGGAAAATTATTGTTCGAAGAAAATATTTATACAACTGTGGGACTGGTAGTACGTTTAGTGTTTCCTCTTGAATTCCTCTTTCCCTTCCCTGAAATTAAGCTTGTTATTCTTCTTCCAGCTTTCGCTGTGACTACGTGTGCTGGGCTGCGCACTGCGTATTGGTGAACGCGCAATGTCACAATGTGACATTGCACATTGACCACTGACACAAGGTTGCGATATTTCGTTCTGTAAGACTTACACTTTCCCGAACTACTTTTTTCAAGAACTTCAAAGAATGGAAGCACCTCCTAGCTTTGGGTGGAAATTAACTTTGAGTGCTTTCAAGGCTGCTTTTTTGCACTAGTTATACATATTTTATTTCGCTTTGTGACTTTTCACTCCTATGACTTACCCGCATTGCTTTTTTTGGGGGGGGGGGGTAGGCGCGTCTTTTCGGTGCAGTTACACGGCTTTAATGAAAGGTTATCGTATCTCTTGTAACCACGTGATAAAGTGTTGTTTGTGGTTACAACGCATAGAGTGTAACCACGACAGTGCGACCAATCTTGTCTAACACGAATCACCGCAGAAAATAATCATGACCCTTGAAGTGGGCGTTGTTTTTTCCGCGTTCTTTTGGAAACGTACATGAACTTTAATATGTCACCTGGTTACGTTTCGGAACTCACATCGATGTAGTTCTTGAGGGGCTCCGGAAGGGGTCCGTTGGCAGGGCTTAACGACCAATCATGAGTGAAGTCTAGTGGCCAGCCGAATTCTTGGTGCTGTTGCCTGATGCTTTTCATCTTGTGCAGCGGGACCCTGCCAGAATGTTGAGGGAGTCGCGTTTTAAAAGAATAGACTCAGGGACTAATTGCTGGCGAATAATTCAGAACAGCAGCGCAAAGAAGCACACGCACGGCGGCAGATCAAGATGGGACCCAGCGCCAGATAGCGCAGTGTCCCGTCTTGGTTGGTCGCCGCCTGTTTGCTTCTCTGCGCTACTCTTCTGAGTCATGTTTCATTTACTGTAATCATCGTAATTAGCTTGAAGGAAAGCAGAGGATATTATTTATGAGTGACAAAACACCCACGGAATGGCTACCGTTTTGTCAGTGTTAAGATAGTTTTTGGGGTCTAACTTCCCAAAACTACCATAGCATTTTGAGAGACAACGCTGTGGAGGGCTGCGGAAACTTCTACCACGTGTGGTTTTTTGCTGTGCGCCTAAATCTAAGAATGTGGGCCTTGAGCGTTATCGCCTACACTGTTAATTCGGTCGGAATTCTCGGAATTCGAACCCCGGACTTTCGGCTTAGCAGATGATCACCATAAACACTAGACACCACAGCGTGGATCATATAGCCAGTGAATTATTTGTTCTACTACTCTTAGACGGTTTAAATAGTGAGTGTTAGGAATTTGTTTTATAGAAATTGCATTGGCGTTGAACGAAGCAAAGAAAGTCATTTGAAAAGCATAAAAATTATCAAGGTATATCCGATGCTGTGGTTCCCTGGTATTGTCTAGATAGCAGGATAACGATTTTTGCTGCTCCTGCTGGATGTCTCATTTCATTGGGGCACACGATAAAGCACATGATTTTGGAATGGCGTGGACTCGTGTTGATCATTGAGCAGTGCTACCGACAGTGCTACGAACAGTATGAAATGCTGAGAACACGGGGGGGGGGGCATTTTGCTTCCCGTAGCGTGTCAGCAACCACTGTGCTTTTTCCGGAGTATGAACTACATGATTGCTTTAGGTATTACATTGCATTTAAACCAGGTAAACCGCTTGCTTGGTGGAGTATTTAGCCTATGTGCTCATACACTCTGGCTGTCCAACATATCCGGACTTGTTGAATCTGCTGACTGCTTGCCAACGAGTACTTTTTACGTTAGAACTGCAATACAGAAGAAAAAAGAGGCCACTCACTAGCATAGTTCCACCTTAATTTTTTGTTGAAAAATTCTTTCTCTATGTATTTTTTCGCGTATCATTAGGGCGTATTGCAACTAAGCAACCGCTCTTAACTGATGTCAACCTGGGCAACTTGGGCACAGCTTAACGCTCTACAACCATCATCGCCTTCATCATCATCATCAGCCTCACTATGCCCACTGCAGAAAAAAAAAGCCTCTCCCGTGATCCGTGAATCAACCTGGTCTTGTACTTTCTGCTGCCACGTTATGCTGCGAACTTTTTAATTTCGTCGGCCCAGGTAACTTTTTGTCTGCCCCTCGTGCGTTTTGCCTTCTCGGGGAATTTAGTCAGTTACCCTAGACGACCAGTGGTTATCCTGCTTACGCGTTGCGTGCCTGGCCAGTGTCCATTTCTTCTTTATTTGAACTATGATATCCCTAACCCTGGTTAGTTCCCTGACCCAATCTGCACTCTTCTTGTTTCCTAAGGTTATGCTTAACATTTTCCTTTGCATCGCTCGCTGCGTCGTGCTGAATCTAAGCTGAACTATCTTTACAACCGTCCAGATTTTTTCTCCGCAGCGAAGTACCGGCACGATACAGCTGTTATACACCTTCCTCTTCAAGGTTAGTAATAGATTACCATACATAATTTGCGAATGCTTGCCGAATGTGATCCACCCGTCCTTATTCATTTAGTTATTTCCCTCTCATGATTAGGCTCCGCGGTGACTACCTGTCCTAAGTAGGCATAATCTCTTACAATTTCCAGCGTCTCATCACACATCGCCAATCGCTGTTTTCTTTTGAGACTGTTGCGCATGACCTCAGTCTTATGCATATTCATTTTGAGAATTGCTCTTCTGCTTTCCGTTTCCATTTCAGTAATCATGAGCTGTGATTCGTCCCCTTGGTTACCCATTAATGCAAAGTCATCATTGAATCACACGTTACTAAAATACTCTTCAATAACTTTTATCTTTAACTCTTCCAAATCTAGGGCCCTGACAGCCTCCTGTAAACACGCAGGGAATAGCATTGTAGGGATAGTATGTCCCTGCCTTACACCTTTCTATATTTGAATTATATCGTTTTCTTTACGGAGAACTATGGTGGGGTGATTCTGCTGTAGATTCCTTCTAGTATGTTTATGTAGAGCTCATCGATGGCCTGATTCCGTAGTGCCTGCATAACTGCTGATGTCCATCATCACTCAATCACTCCCACATTTTACATTGCCATTACTCTTCACTCATGCCATTTTCTTGTAGACGAAGAATACGACTGCATTATATGTGAAAGATGTAGGCACTTGCAGTGCAATTTCAGTTCTTTACCAGTTTTCTCGACCATTTCTCTGCGTCTCTCTTCCTCTAATATCATTTTCCCGCAGGTACTGAGTAAGCTCTTACTGCGAACACATATAAAGTTTAAATACTCGGTTTACTCTGCCTGTGTATCTATGCCCTTCCATGTGCTGTCATCATAGACCACATGTGTCAGTCATGACCTATTATGAACTTCAGCAGCGCTCCAAAATGGCCGCACATCGCCTACCACTGGTGAGCTATCAGACCTCGTGTTCATAGCTACGGGTCTTCAATGGGTCTGATGAACTAAGCAATGTACAATTATGGAGTTAGGTGTCGCGTTACTTATACTGCTTCACGCATACCTTGGGTTGCCTTAGCGTTTTGCACAATATGTACCGCTACCTTTGATATATTCGCTGTGAGACTGATAGTGACGCGCAAGCATACTGAATGAAGTCGACTGCAATCAATACCCCGACAAGAAAAATGTTTAGCTTTTCTACCGACAGGAGAGATAGGTTTTGAATAACGAAATGAAGTGTTGGCGTTTCTTGCTAGAAAATGATCTGTGAAAACCTCACCCCACTCAAGTTTTCCTGAATATTGATTCTAAGTGGAATACACAGAATAGCAAAAATATAAGGACGCATTATTTTCAATGCGTTGGGCACCCAGTGGCAACTTAACATCTTGGCAAGGAATGTTCTTCTTTCTGACCGGGTATTGTCTCACCTTATCAATGCCGACGAGGCTCCAAAGAGCCCGATGCAGACACCCAGAGTAAGCAGCCTTCGTATCATCCTGCTCACATGTGCTCAACGTAGTACGGTGAGCAATATACTTCGGAAAAATCGGCCTGCTTATCTGTCTTTTAAGGGAGCCGACCGCTAGATAAACCCGTCACGTGAATGGCGGTGCTGCAGTTATCTTCGCCTCGCAGCTCTCTATTTCGCCTTCGTTCTGATTTTTTAGTTCTGAGAACGGCGCAGCAAGGTGGGGGAGTTCAGTAACATATATCGTGGCAATCATGTGAACATTCTACGTCGGTAAAGAGCCCGGATTTTTACACTCCACAAAATAAGGCGAAATATGGAAAGCGTTACAAAGTGAGAACAACGAGGGAAATGGATCATTTTGAAGCTTACGCCTGATATATTGGTTGATATGTCTCACTCAAATGCGTGATAGCGCTGCGCGTCGCCACTGTCCACAAACAGTTATACGTCATTCTTTGTCGTTTCAGAATGGTGGACACCGAGAAGAAATTCAAACTTCTCACACGAATAATGTAGAACAATATACATTGTACCAGCTCGCCTATTTTCTATAGAAATTTGGTTATTGAGACAGCGTCAGTAGACTCAGAGCACCATGCTGTGTGCTGAACATTTTTGTTGGTGTGCTATACCTATATTGTTTGAGTTATTTACAGAATTTCATCTATCCATCCATCCATTTAATGTGACACAAAATGCTAGTCGGAACGTTTTGGTCAATTTTTGACAATCCGGCAATGACACGGTTAGGCATGGTAATTTGTTTATATTTCTACAGGCCAAGTTTTGCACGTATTCATACAACATCTAATATTATGTGGGGTTTCGATTCCCCAAAACCCCACATGCTTATGAGAGATGCCGTAGTGGCGGGCTTCAGAAATTTTTGACGTGCACAGATATCGCAGTCAACGGGCCTCTACCGTTTGGCCTCCATCGTAATGCTACGGCCGCGGTGGGGATCGAGCTCACGACGTTTGGGTGAGTAGCGGAGCATCTTTTTGCAGGGAGGCTGTCTGCGCGGATAATCAGTCTCCCTCTCGTGCCCCTCTCCAAACTCGATGAAGTTCCAATGGGCAGATTTTGATTGATATGTGGAGTTTACCGTCCCAAAACCACCATTTGATTATGAGAGGCGCCGTAGGGGATGGCTGTGAAAATTTCGACCACCTGGAGTTTTTTGACGTGCCCCCAAATCTGAGCACATGAACCTACAACACTTCCGCCTCCATTGGAAAGTGCGCCGATTTTTAAAGTCATTCTATGAGTGTCTGGCAGAGAAAGCGCTTGCTTAAACCGAAACAGTTCATGGTGTTCACAACTAAATTTTTTGTTAGCGATTCGTGTGAAAATCTTGTAGCGAATGCCGCTGAGCAGAGGCCCAAATAAAGACAGGAGTTTTCTCATGCGTTTGACTAAAGAACCAAAGAGAAAATCTATTCGGTGTGGCATTTTCAGCGTACACTTGAAATCAAGCGAATGGTGTTCCTCTTGTATTTTTGAAATTGTTTTGGTTGCAAGAATTCTGAAAAAATAAACTCAGTGTGGACTTTGCACACATCGAACCCTGCATGTGAGAAAAAGTGACTTTTTTATTTTATCGCACTAACACCGCAAATATGCAGTGCAAGGAAATCTCGCCCCGTTATGAGATATTGATGTTGATCACAATATTTCTTGCGTCATTTTACCTACGATAGTGTTTTGTTTTACGCCACATTCGCAAGACACTTTATAAGGCTGTCACAATTATAAACATTCTGAAATCTCGACATCACTGAGATGAACGATCCTATTTACAAGAAAACAATAAACGATGTTAGCGAACTGCAAGCAAAAAGGCAGTTCAGAATACAACATGTGAGACAAGGGGAAGTATATTGTGAGCTTATGCTAGAAGAGAGGTGTGTGAACAGTCAAGCAGTATTGTCAACCACGTTTGATTGTTACCTGGTTGGGCATTTGGATGGGAAGCTGGTGTAGATTTTTCGAGCTGCTTATGGGAAGGTTGGCTATTTCCGTCACCAGGTTCACCCATTTATTCCGAAGCCTATGCAGTGTTTCAAATGCCAGGAGATTAGCCACGTAAAGGGCGTTTGCAGAAATTACGCAGTGTGCCCCCGATGCGCTGAACACCACTCAGAAGACGACTGCAATACAACTACGTTGAAATGCCCCAACTGCCAAGGAGCTCACAGTGCTTCCTCCAAGGACTGTCCTCAGATTAAGAAATAGATTTTTATTCTGAGGCAAATGGTGCGAGACAACTCGACTCACAGAGAAGCTGCGCAAAAAGTAAGGCGAAGGTGCCGTCATCGTCGAAGGTCCTCACGAAGGACAGTGCAAAATCTGACGAGAAAGTCAGAAACTCAAGTGAAATCGACAGGCGCGGCTCCTAGCACGGCAAGCATCTGCGCTGAAAGAGAAGATGCTGGAAGGTCTCTCTCTCTCCAAAGGAATGGCCACCCCTTCAGCCTAGACGATCTGTTGAGCCTCAACAGAAGCCGCCTACACGACCTGTTGAGCCTCAACAGAAGCCGCCTCAAGAACAAGCACAAAGTGCTGCAACGGCCGGGAAGCCAGATCCTCGCGTGATGGTGATGCCAAGATCATTAGTGGGCACCATTCGCATGTTGTTAAGCGACATGAATACACAGTCTGCCAAAAGTGCCCTTCAAGCACTGGACGCGCTTAGTCCAGTGCTAGCAGCCCTAAAGTAGACCATGGCTAACCCACCACTGTCTTTCAGGGATGAGGTTCGTAAAGCAGCAATACTGCAGTGGAATGCCAGGGGACTGAGATGCAGTGGAATGCCAGGGGACTTTCGTCGATTTGTGTACGTCAATATATTTCCCGTAATCGTCATCTGTGAGCCGAACTTATCGAGTGCAATACGACTCTCGGGATACGAACCTTTTATGTCGTCTACTGTTACTGAAAACAGCAAGGTTCTGGTGTACATTCACCGAGACCTCACTTACATCCTTCAACCTGTACCACCTCATGACGGAAACCAATACGTATGCTTAAGAGTGAAAAATAGGAGGCTCAACATCACTGTGGTTGGCGCATACCTGTCACCATCAAGCCGTTTCGATCAAAAAAGACAACGAGACATCATAGCGTTACCTCCTGACCTGTGTGTTATCATTGGGGATTTTAACGCTCATCATACATTATGGGGAAGTCAGAATACCAACATGAAGGGCAGAAGCTTGGTGTCTTTTGCCTCTGACAACCAACTTTGGTTACTGAACGATGGCAGTCCTACATTTTTACGTGGCTCCACATACAGTAGCTGCCTCGACTTGGCTTTTGTTTCGCGAAGCCTAGTGAAACATACTGAATGGTTCAGGGTATAGAAACGCACGGGAGTGATCACGTTCCAACATACGTCAAGATCAGAGGATTGTCTCTCCTAAAGTGCGCGACAAGGTTAAAAGAGTGGACTGAAAAAAATTTCAGTCTCGTATGGAAGACCAATGCCAAGAACACATATCCGATTTACAAGAGGCCATGAAGAGCACTGTAAAAGAGACTGTGTGTACGATAGCCTGCCCTGTAAGAATCATGGACATCGACATAGAGCTGGAGCGGCTTCGAGCCTTGCGACGACGAGCTGTAAGAAGGTACCGGCGCACGAAGGACATAGAGAAAATTTATGGACTGCTAGACGTATGCGGAAGATCAAACGTTGGTTGGAGAAGCTAGAATTCCAAAGCTGGATTACTTTCTGCGAGTCACTCGACCCTCGTAAGCCTTTATCGTAGATATGGAGGACGGCTAGAGGTTTGCCGTCATCGCCCATTAAGAAGTCACCATCCAAGGCCTTAGCCCTTCACCAAAATCGACCAGATGTGGACGTTGCTGAAGAGTTTTGTGCCGGATTATCAGGGCAAGCTACAGCCCTCAGCAGCTGACCACTTTCGAGCAGTTCTCCGCCACCACGTGATTCCTGTATGGACTTCCCGTTCACCATTCAGGAGCTCAAAGCAGCACTCGCTTCACGCAAACGTACCTCCGCACCAGGACCTGACGGAATCTCCTACAGAGCCCTGTGTCATCAGGGTGAGCACGCGAGAATAGCTCTACTTCAGCTATATAATGATTGCTGGCTAGAGGGCACTGTCCCCTTAAGTTGGAAAACTAGTCGTCTAGTACCATTACTAAAACCTGGCAAATCACCATTTGAACTCTCCTCCTATCGCCCGATCGCATTGGCGAGTTGCGTGGGTAAAGTGATGGAGAGAATGATTCTCGGCCGACTCGAGTGGTACTTGGAGTATCATGAGATCTACCCAAATGCCATGGCTGGCTTTCGACGGGGTCGATCATCGATCGATAGCGTCATCGACCTAATCACGTACGTTGAACACGAGAAAGGCCATAAGCGTCTTTGCGCCTCTCTGTTCCTTGACGTCAAAGGAGCCTATGATAACGTTACACATGAAGCTGTTCTTACCGCACTAGAAGAGATTGGAGTGGGTGGCCGAATTTTTAAGTGGATACGCAGTTATCTCCAAATGTGATCCTATTTTGTGAGTACAGAGACCGGGAACACGTCTACACATTTCAGTTGTCGTGGCGTCCCTCAGGGGGGTGTACTGAGCCCCGTGCTATTCAATATAACACTAATCGCTCTCCATACGCACCTACCAAACAATATTTATCTATCAACATACGCTAATGACATCTGCATCTGGACATCTGCGGTAACTCGCCTGCAGTTACGAGCGAGAATACAGAGAGCCACTACTGCAAGTGCTTTGTATCTACGCAATCAAGGCCTGGAAATTTTTCCGGAAAGTGCGCTCTTCTGGCATTTACGCGTAAACCCATGTCGAATTACAGAGTGCCAATTAACGGTAAAAATATACCATATCGTTGATCTCAAAAATTTTTGGGTGTCATAGTCGACAGAGACATATCATGGAGCCCTCATGTGTCGTATTTGAAAAAGCGATTGACAGGCATATGCCATCTTTTCAAGTTTCTCGCTGGAAAAACTTGGGGAATGCAGCCTAATGCTATGTTACGACTGCACAGGGTGCTTTTCTTTGGCTTTTTACGATACAGTCTGCCTGCATTATCAAACGCCAGCAAAACAAGTTGACGCATGATACAAAGCGTTCGGGCACAGGCGCTTCGAATATGTCTAGGTCTGCCTCAGGGTGCCTCAACAATGGCGACTATAGCTATAGCCAAAGACCACCTCGTGCAGACCCATATTGAAATTGAAGCTTTGAGGACACACATAAGGCATGTGGGCCGGACTCCCCATCACCACCTAGCCTCTCTACCAGTGAATGGACCTCATACTTCCTTTTGTCGAACAATAACTACACATGGTGACTCCCTACCAACTGGTTTTACGCCCACGGCGAGACCCTCAATTCCTCCATGGTGCCTCAAACAGCCAGCCATCAACCGGACAATACCAGGCATCCAGAAAAAACGACATTTATGAATACCAGCCCTCAAGCAGCTCGCTTTACTTCTGCTGTACGAGAAGTACCAAGACTGCACCCACGTCTACTCCGACGGCTCCGTCCTGCCAAACAGCTCAACTGCGGCGGTCGTTATTCCAACTCACGCCACAACCATCAAATTCAGGACAGCTCATGCAACCACAACAATGGCAGCAGAGCTTGCAGCGCTTCGTGCAGCGCTGCGTTTCATTAACGACCAAAGCAGGCAACCAAAAGCAGGCAACGACTGCAAGGCGGCACTGCAGTCACTTCTGTCAAATCTATGCCGTGGTCCACACGAGCAGTTGGTATTTGAAACAGCAGATATGCTACACCATATAACAGAGAAAGGGCACCACGTTATATTTCAGTGGTTGCGAAGCCACTGTAGAATTAACGGTAACGAACGAGCTGATCAAGCTGCCCGTTCAGCCCATACAGAAGACAACGACCAGTCAATACCTCTCTCAAGGACGGACGCTGCTAGGAGGCTCCGCATGCTTGCTCGCCTACGCTCCATGGCTCTTTGGAGTGAGCCTCTCTTTACGCATGCAAGATTACGATCCCTTGGCCCAACGTTAAGCATGCAGTTTCCAACAAAAATTCGACGAGGCGACGCTACTGTTCTGTGCAGACTATGGTTGGGAGTCGCGTTTACCTGTGCTTATGCGTTCCGCATAGGTATGGCCGACACCGCCGACTGTGCACACTGCGGAGATGAAGAAACAATTCGACATATCCTGTGTGACTGCCCGAAATACAACCTGGAAAGACAACACCTTTCTAATAAACTAAACAGGTTAGATGACCAGCCGCTGTCAGAAGAAAGTATACTGCGCCATCGTCATGACTCATTGTCACAGAAGAAAGCCGTGCAAGCGCTACTGGGCTTCTTACGAACTACTGGCCTGTCGGAACGCCTCTGAGTGGACTGATTTTGTGTGTGCGTGTGTGTCGGTGTTTTTCTTTTATTTATTTTTTAACTCTCCCTTTCTCTATCAACCCCCTATTCCCCAACCCAACTGTAGGGTAGCATACCGGATACTAGCATCCGGTTAACCTCCCTGCCTTCCTTTTTTCTCGTTTCTCTCTCTCTCTCTTGAGCTGCAACGCCGACAAAACATTGTCTGAGCTGAACTGCGCAACAAGCCTAATTTATTGGCATATTTGGAAACGTTCAAAAAGACCCAATGGTGTAGCAGCTACACTACAGAGCTCTCATTACCCGATCATCGCTCACATAAAGTGATTCGAGAAGTCTTGAGGGTGCTTCACTTTCTGTGGCCGGTTTTATTCACGTATATAAACATTTGTGAGCAGAATTCTAAAGTTAATTCTTGCACCATGTTGTTGTTTTATGTCACAGAACCGGCACTACTATGTTCACTTAAATTCACTCTCAATAGAAAGCCAAGTACGCCATTCATAAATCCTTAGCTGTTCGCAGATAACGATGCCTGAATACATTAGGTACTCCAATTTGTTGGCAACAGCCCGCCTTGCCAGCAAACTTACTGTCACAGTCGTTCGCAAATAATGCCAAGAACGAGTACTCAGCTTTGCTTGGCAAAAAGTTGATGATCACTCTGTCTGCTGTTCTGGTACTGAATAAACAATTTGAAATGAAACCCCCCTTCTCTTGAAAGCAGCACAGCGCCAAGATTCCTAGCAGTATAACTGTTCAATGTTGCCTACATATTCCAGGCGAATGAATAAAACCCTCGAAAGATGTGCCCGGAACTCGTGTAGTGCATTTTTGTGAACAGCAAAGCGGCACTGCGGACGATCATGAAAAAAATACACATGTGTATGAGTGGGTTCCTTCGTTGCGTGATCGATTTTCATAACATTAATTTTTACGTGACAGTGTTAAAGAACTCTTTCAGGGGAAATCCCACTGTCAGTGGCGCTGTCATTGGTTGTGAGAGAAAAACAAATTTTGAGTCGCAACTGAATAGTCAGAAAATATTCAAATCAAAGAAATAATCAAAGGTTCAACCCGAGTAAGCATTGAGCTCAGGCCGGCTGCTTCGCTCAAAAGGGCTGCATTATTATTCTTATGTTACAGACATACATACACATGCATATGTGCCACACATCAGCCACAAGCATGTGTAGCACACGTTGCAACACTTTGTGCACTTTAGCTGTTTCAGGGCATCTAAAATGCGAAGTATCGCACCATGACTCCCTTTGTGCTCCAGTGATTTTGTGAGTTGCTTAACGTTTATGACACAAACTGCGCGTAAACCAACCCTGCTTAGTGTTGAGTGTTTTGTATATTCATACGTAACCTGCATGTGCTTGCAACATCTGCAAGCATGAGGGATTCATATAGGACGCTATTTCCTTGAATAGGCAGAAAATGAATTCCGTAAGCGTCGCTTGGTAGCTTTTTGCAGGACATCTCAACAAAACATAACGACGCGACAATCAATAAAACATGTTTTGTTCTTTCGCAATCAATCCAAACATGGTTTGATGCCTTGATAACTCAAAAATCAGTTTACTCCCCCAGGCACGAACCTTCGTCCTTAATCAAGTTTAGCTTTCACAGGTAGTGTGTCCGTGTGAAGTTTAAAGAAAAATGTTCTAGCCCCAGATGGAACTAACACATTTCAACGCGTATCAGGACATCACTTCGTGATTCCTTCACATAAATGGTTCCGACGATCGGGCGGAAAAAGTTGTGTGCAGCAGGTCTTGCAATAGGCACTTCCTGCGCAAGCACGTTGTTTCGAAGCCACACACACACACACACACACACACACACACACACACACACACACACACACACACACACACACACACACACACACACGCACACACACACACAAACACACACACATAAATATATATATATATATATGTGTGTGTGTGTGTGTGTGTGTGTGTGTAATACTGCGTGGCAGAAGTATAAAATTGCGCCAGAGGTCAATACTTTTGAACTACGCAACAAATAGGTACATTTTTACAGGCGCGTCGATTCGAAAGAGTTCGAACATACGGTCGCTTGTCGCTTTACGAATTGTGTAGCGAACCCTATGACTAATTAGCAAAAGGCATAATTATGATGTAGTAGCAAGATTGCAGTATACAATCTAGGATTCATTTGTTTCTTTACAACATGGTTGATGCATGCAAGGAGAGTTGTAGCGAGAATGCCTATTGAGAAGAAGATGCAAACGATACCCGATAACGCTATCGCAGTCTACCCTTGAAGGTGAAGTCCAAGCGCCCTTGAAGTTTTCCTTTGCCTTTCCGTTCTAAAGGCACGAATGAGGAACTCTTTCGGTCTTCTGAAGTACGTGAAATACAAGTCTTCTCCTGACGGTAGCATTAACAGACTGTGCCTGTGCGCCCGTGAGAACCTATTCACCTGGTTTCTGCGAAGTAAAGTCAACTCATCCGCTTGTAATTCATAACTTGTAGGGTGTTCTTTGGCGAACTGCGCGTAAAAGCGATGCACACATTCTACGTAACCTCAAACTGTCAAGTCAGATGTCAATGGAGAGGCAATGAATATTTGCCCAAATGCCCCGCCGCGGTGGTCTAGTGGCTAAGGTACTCGGCTGCTGACCCGCAGGGCGCGGGTTCGAATCCCGGCTGCGGCGGCTGCATTTCCGATGGAGGCGGAAATGTTGTAGGCCCGTGTGCTCAGATTTGGGTGCACGTTAAAGAACCCCAGGTGGTCTAAATTTCCGGAGCCCTCCACTACGGCGTCTCTCATAATCATGTAGTGGTTTTGAGACGTTAAACCCCACATATCAATCAATCAATCAATCAATATTTGCCCAAATAGTCAATCCTTATATACGCGCAGAAATCGGAAAGTTCCTAACAGTCGACAAGTATAACTTAGTAGTCAACTTTTAAACCATAAATTTTCAGCATTCTTTATCAGCTATATTTTTTTATTCTTCTTGAAAGCATCCCCCTGTGCAAGGTGATTCGTGGTATAAATGGAGCTGCATAGGTACAGGACTGCCGCCATCGCTAGGGGCCAATCGATACAAATGCACATTATATTACATGCCTTGAGAGCTCACATCATTATCACTCGAGTTGATTGCCGCCACGTTGTAAGACTTGGTTCAGAAATGCCGTAAGCATCAAACTACGCAAATACCTCAAGCTATTTTACCAACTTTCCATCACGCTTCAGCCCGCATCAACATCAGTTCCCCCTTGTTTTATTCATCCTATAGTGCACCTAAGCGTACCAGAAATCAGGAAAATCCCTGAGCTATCATCACATCTCTGGACACACCTATATCTGCTTCTACTGCCGCACGTGGCTTATGCACTGGCGAAGTGCACCGGCCGCGTAAATATTTGCACAGATGACTCAAGGACTACCCTGTGTTTACCCATAGCAGGGATAGTCTCGTCCAGTCGTTTAACCTTTGTTTTAAGGGCTGTGAAACTTTTAGCTTTTGCGCTGCACTTTTGATCAATCTCGAATGATCACAATAATAAATTTTCAGTGACTCCAAGGCAGCCCTGCATTATCTGATATCAGCTCTGACGGAAATAGCTGGTATTTGAAATGAAAAATTGGCCCAGTATCTGCATGTTACACTGCAAGTACCGTCGAAAGACGATAGGTAGTCTGGCATCTAGAGGGACTGAGCGAAACGTTTATTTGATGTTCTGCACAAGAAAATCGGTGAATGGTGTACTGAAGGCGCTGCGCTAAAGTGCCTCGAGCGTTCAGCGAAAGCGAACGAGCGCATCAAGACACGTTACACGTGAGACATGAGCGCTATCTGGATGTTATCTTGGAGAACGAAGCGCGTGTGCCCTGTGTGCCCGTCTCGGAGGTGATAAGGTGTAGATCGCAAGGCGACGGTTAGGTGCCACCACCGTGTCGTCTTAGCAAAGCGTAGGAAACACTTGACTTTTCGTGCAAACATTGCTTTGTCAGCGCAACGTGATAAATGCTACGGTCCATATAATTGCCTATGTATGCCTTTTCTAGTAAGCGACACACATACAGAATATTGACGTGTTGTTATGGTGCCTCATATATGTGCAATAATTGCTTTTTAATTGACAATTGTACAAGTACGAAGGCTGAATCTTGAGCAATATTGGTGGTCGCTGCGTATGGGGTCGGCCATTTGGAGTATCGTTTGGCCACTTTGGTGCCATTTAGGGTACCATCAAGGGCGCACAAACAGAAAAAATGTACAGACAGACAGACAGACAGATCAAAATTTTTGCATTGAAGGTCGCCAAGAAAGACTATCGTCTTTATAACTCAGATTAATGTGTCGTTTAGGAAAAGCAAGCCCGATACATGCGGTGGCTCTCAAGTCACGGTGACGTGACAGGCAAAGAACATGCCGAGAATGTCACTCGGTTAGCTTTTCACGGCGACATGGAACAACTATACCTCTTTCAAGGTCTGATGGGGCTGTCAGTCTTCAATGATCGTACAGGACATTACACACAACACACTGAACAGACCAAGTAGGCAAAAATATCAGCCTCACCAGGTAAGCAGGTCACTACGGTTTCATATAACAACGAACTCTACCGCAGAGAGGTGACTCTGACATAGCGACTAGGTCTATAGGAGTGGCTTTAACAGTCATCTTTGTTTCCTTTAGGAATGGCTGACAACACTGCTTATGACATCTGCAGTACTTAGGAGACCCTTTGCGGCATATATTCTGCATCTGACCTTACTATGCTGCTAAGAAGCGATCACCCACAATTGATCTCAGTCGCCTTGACCCCAGGCCGAACTGCTAACTGTCCTCAAAGCTTATACTGAAAAGTAATCGAGAATCAAAATGATGGTATTGTTAAATTTTCTAAGGGCTACGGACTTGCATGAGTGGCTGTAAAACGATAATGTATGCCCCATATGACACATGATGCCTGGGTGTGTGTGCGTGCTCACCTGTTTATCTTCCCCTTTTTGTTGACTCTTTAAATATTTCCCACATTATCCCCCGTCCAAGTTACCATACCAAGCAGTAATGCTAAACTAGTTCACAATGCTATTTTTGCTCTCTTTTCTGTTTTACTTCTTTCGTTCGAACATGCCAAGTGTATTATCACTCCAAGAGGACTTTTATTTCATATTTAAGGAGTATCGTCCGCACCGAGCTTTGGCTGTGTCAGGCTGTTATGAGTGTAAATAATTTCACATATGATATGTGGCAATCACCACGACAGCGCTGAAATTAACATTTCAACAAATCACCGCATATCGCGAGGTGAATCATGATGAGTGGGCGAAGCCCTGGTGATCATTCGGGTAACCTAGAACCTCCGTACATGGCCCGATTGAGCACGCAATTGCGTGCAAACACGTGTGCACAATATAGGTTCACTGCTTCGGGATTGTCTTGACAGATTTCACGTTGTGCTGCTGGCTCGCGCTTCCTCACCACCTCCAGGTTTGCTGGACGGTGCCGACGTTTCACTTGGGCTTCCCGAGTTTTCGTTGTATCCGCAGCTTCTTGTCGGCGTTTACGGTGCTCTTCTGCTTTTTTACCCCTCAGATCTAGTTTCTCATTTGTTTGCATTGCAATTCTCACTCGCAATGCAAACGCAGATGCAAATGCAACGTCAAGCCGTTTATACCGCGTCATATTATACCGTAGAGATACTGTGGTGCCTAAAGCGGCGATAGTAAAAGAGCATCAGAGAAACCTCGAGTGATACGGGCGATGGGCAAGAGAACTAGGCACAGCTGTGGCACATCAGCAGTGCGCTGTGAGGAAGTACTAGCTTAGACGGTGGAGTGAGGGGGGGGGGGAGTAGCGTCGACCATAAACTGCTTCGGATCTAACAGCGAAGCATTCACTATAAGAAAAGATGCAGGCGAAGACAGCATTGAACTGCATATGCAATCTTGACGCAGATATTGTTGTCTGCGGCGACTTAGCAACTTCCCCTGAGGGAAGTAGCCTTATCGAGTGCGCTCACTTTGTCAATATTAATGGCAATAAAATGCCACCGAACACGCCCTTTCTTCAATTGCAGTGATTGGGAACAAACACAAGATTACCAATATACGCTAGCTGATTTGATATTGTTATACACATGCGAAATATTCACTTATGACAGCAATAATCCAAAATAATTCACATGACGAGTTTACCGTCACAAAAGCATATATGATTATGAGAGACACCATAGTGGAGAGATCCGAAAATTTTGACCACCTGCCGTTTTTTAACGCGTACCCAAATCTGAGCACACGGGCAAACAGCATTTTCGCCTCCATCGAAAATGCAGCCGCCACACCTGGCCTTCGATCCCGTGATCTGCGGGTCAGCAGCTGAGTACATTAGCCACTAGACCCCCGCGGTAGGGTCTACTTATGACAGTAAAATCTGGTAGTGAATTTCTCAAACATGCCCTACGACCATCTTCGACCGTGCTATATTTATGGCAATTCGGTTTCGAGTCCCCAACCATACATTGTAATCACCACACTGGAAGTTTTCTTTTTATTTATTGTTGAAATATATATTTTTTCGGCTCCGTAGGAACATTTTTACCTGGCGCGGAGACAATACCTTTCATCACACAGACAATAAGGCAGACATCAGGATCTGACACCCATAGAACTTCAGGTGGGGACGTACTCTAATCTCACGCGATTGTGCAATATATATTCTGAAATGCGTTCAACTAATACATGCACCTTACGCGCGAATATAGCTAACTTCAAAGAAATTAAGAAAAAAAGAGGATGACCTTTTTTAGGTCTGGTGGTTCATGCCGCCGATTTCCCACGGCGTGGGTGCCCTCTAAAGCTTTCACCAGGCCGTAAGTGCGCATGTAACTATTTATTCAGTAGGTACCTGGCAGCAGCACTTCTCTGCCTTCCCCCCCCCCATTAGCAGCGGTGGATGCGTAACTATTTCACCAAGGGTATGATTGCTTAAGATACACCAAGGGGCTTTCGGAGAAACTTATGGGGCTATTTTTCGGATTGAGTACCTAGAAACAACCGAATGCCAGATCGGTGTACTTCTTACCCATCGGGAAAAACCGTTGGTTCGCTGTCGGCAAGGGAATCGAGCCCGGCACCCGAAGTTAGCTGTATCCGCGCATAAGGTACATGCAATAAAGAAAGACGACCTGAATTTTAGTTTTTTTTACATACATGTACCATATGCGTAGAAATTGCTAACTTTAAACAAGCGCTTTCTTTTTCATTCAAAGCTTTATGCATGGATATAGCTAACTTCAACCACTGTTGTGGCGGTGCCTTGCGTTACGCTGTGATGAAGTCATCACGCCGTTGTAATAGGAGGTTGCTATTACCAGCTTCGGACTGGAACAGCAAATATAGGCAGTCCAACGGGCCCGTGAAGGAACAAAGAGACTTGGTCTTTTGTTCCGATTAGGGAGTGACCCGTAACGTGATAAAGGGCTTTTTGAAGAACCCGATAAAGTTTTTTTTATCCGTCTGTAGGAATGCCATCTAAATACCAGTACGTGGAAAAATTCTTGTTTTCATCACTTTCCTTGTGTGAATACTCTTCAGCACACCGCTCCTCAACAATATCACAAGGCCCGTTGCGCCCTGTCGTTATCTCCGACACCTCCCCTCACATGTCTGCCGAGTCACCAGTACCTTTTTCTCTTCAGGCCATTCATCGTACGCAGACAAGAGAAATCCTAGTGATAAAGCGGCAAAAGCAAAAAGCGCTACGCAATTGTTATCGAAAGAGCGGTATTGTGAATAAGCGAGATGTAAAAAAACAAAAAAAGGTTGTGTAACACCACACGATCAAACACGAGAGCGAGATAAGGTAACTCCTCCTAGACATGTACCCGTATACGTGCAGTAATACACTTAGTCGGGTATTTTTCACCGCAGAGCGGAGTGACAGTGGCGCAGCCTTGCATACCATTTGCTTTTCGTGCTAAATACACCCGAGAAGTTCGGATGGCGCCACCTAGCAGGAGGCCTGGATGACGTCTTGGGAAGCACTCTTCGACGCCTGCCGTGGCGCTCCTTCGTGACAGTCGCTCTCGCTCACTTTGTACGGCGTTGTTTGCGCTCGTTTCTTGCTTATATCAATATTCTTACGAGAGATGAAAACATCATCGATAGTGTTTCTAGTGAGACAACAAAAAACTACATTCCTTCAGTACAGTGGCCATGGGCACACGCGCTCTGGGGGAACGTTAAGGAATTCGGGATGGCCAAAATCATTCTACAGGCTGCCTCGTATGCACGTCGTGGCTTCGACACATAAGACATTGTAGTTGCCTTATTAGCTGCGTTGTTTCCCGCATGAGATGTGATTATTTCGTCTCCTAAATTAGTACTCAGCATCCGAAACATGCGTGCATCTGCGGATAGCATGTTTCTCAGTGTGCCAAATGCCACACACAGTAATAAACCTGGCAATATATCTCCAACGGTCGCGTGTAAACGATGCCTATTTCAGTGATAACCACCCACACCCTTTGTTTTTTGCCGTATTCTGCTTTCTTTTTGATATCAGAGTTGGTACGCTAACATTTTCGACAGTTCGTCGAAACAAAACACTAAACACAAAAACACTAAAACTTTGTTTACACATGCAGAAAAACATGACGTCAACATGACTGCACATCGCCTATTTTACAGATTTTTCCAGGCCTTGCACATATAGGACACTCCAACAATTTTTTTTATTCTTTTTCTTTATCGGCCGGCCATACTGGTCAGCATGATTCATCTTGTTTTTTTTTTGGCAGGACGCGAACCAGCGACTTGATCAGAGTGTGGACTCCCCTCTCAATCAAGGTGGGACACCCACGCCATAGTCTCTACTAGAGATGACTTCAGTGGAGGTTTTCTTAAACAAGACAAAATAATGCCCTGTTTAACAATGTTGGTGTGATTGCAGGGGTTCGCGACGGACGGTTTCTTTCCCTAAGTTCCATACAACCACCTCACTTATCGTACAGTCAAGTGAAACTTTACATGAAGCAACTTCAGAGACTATCCCACCACAAGTTCATGCGTCAACACTGGTGGCCTAGGACAGTCGCCAAATGAAGCCGATACACGTGAACCGACGTTTGTATGCTCTTGGCACCAAATTTTTAAAAAACAAGATTGTCACTGACGTACTTGAAAACATGCCTCATATTCCCCGCTTTTAAACGGTATTTCATTCAGAGAAACGTTATTTGCGCCGGCTGATATACTGTGCCTCTTATAAGTGATATTTACCTATCGTGCTGTGGTCGTATTTTGAGTGAACGCTGTAGTCGTTTACGGGCCCGCGCTGGGTGCGTGCCAACGTGGGCCAGTAAACAACCGTAACAAAGCCATTGGTCTACCCAATAATAAACGGCTTAGCTGCGATAATTTAAACAGCTCCCCTTCTGAAGTTCGTTGCAGCGTCGTGTCAGCAGTCATCCATGTTTTTACCTCTGAGAAAGCATTCAAGTCTGAAAAGCCACGCAGAGAACAATTATCAATAGATCCATGACAATGCACTTGATGAAATAAAATTTATAGGCCGAACAAATGGTCACCGCATGCTGTTTCAGCTTGAGGAGACAAGGCTTAATAACCATTTCCAAATATTTTCAACCAGGCTAACAACACAGGCCGCCAAAGGAAGTCATTACGTTTTCCTGATCGTGAGACTGCGAGACCATGTCTCGTATCTTAGATCACCGATTCATGGACGTAAACACCGGTGCCTACGGTTTTATGAATTGTGCTTCCAGAAACTCCTGTACTGCCAGATAGGGCTGCAGCGCCACTGACATCGATGGAATCACATGGTGAAGGAAGAGGTCGAGCGTGATCTCGTGCGGGGTGACAGCTAGCCTGGAGCGATAGATGCAGAAAAAAAAGAAAAAAATGGCAGACCCCACGTTTTGTGAGAATCGATTATATGAGAAGCACGATTGAGAAATGTTGATATGCCACTTTAAAATCAGCACAACGTTATGAGCTGGACGTAAATGATGCCGTACATGACTTCCGTGTCATGAGAACCGCGTGTGGACGAGTCATTTACCTTCGTCGTCTCTTAACGCACCTGATACCGAATTTGGTATATGTGTAGCTGTAGCTTGCGAAACGGCCAAGAGCATGCTATGAGCATAGAATATAGTTTAGTTTTAAATGTCATGCGTGTCATGATTATCATGTTTGAACGTGTCATTTACATTCATCGTCCATTCACGTCACGTAATGCCAAATTTGGTATATGGGTAACCAGTGAAACGGCCGCTAGCATGCTATCAGCGTTGAAATGATGTCTTCAGCCGTAGTGAGATTGTCAACAGCCTAGGCGTTGGATGCAATTGGGCCGATTCCTTTAGGAATGTGGCGAACTCGCTCGTATTCCGTCTTATTATTGTTCGCATGGCGACAGGGGGCCATTGGTGCAAATATATACAAATTCCAAATCCGGACAAAGGCGGTTCTCTTCCATTGAGTTGCACGCTATTGGGCTATACGAGCCGTGACGAATGCTGTGACGTTCCGAGTGACGTGGGCTGGGGTGTCACTTGACTGTTTTGTTCCGGTTTTCGGAGGAAGGCAAAGGAACGGTCGGAGAGACCGTCCGAAAGGAACCGAATGGATTGAAATGGCTGCAAGGCGGCCTCGATTATATTGAAATGTAAGTGCTTCACGAATTTTCAGCATCCGCGCACTTAGACAACATGGCGTTTCCCACTGCCACGGTTTTTGTCTCGCCTGTGCGGCCGCTGCAGCCGAGCAGAGACGACGAAGCGAGGTTAAAGATGCGTTTGAAAAGTTCACTGAAGAAGAGTTCCGACAATGTTCTCGTCTGTCCGAACGAACAGTGCGTAGCTTGTGCGACGAACTTGTCCCTGTCATCGGATGCCAGTGAGCCAATGACCTTTCCACAGAGAGGAAAGTGTGTGCGCTGCGATCTTTCACCCCCAGTTGCTTCTAGAAGAGCGTTGGTCGCGTGGAGCACATCGGCAAGTCGTCTCAGCCGGCCGTGAGCAACGCTATCCACGAGGTGACGCAGGCTATCGTCACCGTGGCTGCTAGAAAAAAGCTGGCGGACTTCCCACTGACAACAGCTGCTAAGGATGAGGCAAAGGCGGAGTTTGTGCTACGCGGTTGCATCCCAGACGTGCTGGCATGCGTCGATGGCACCTTGGTCACCATTCGCAAGCCAGAGGAATTCAGACTAACCGACACGGCGAGCTTCATGTCCAGAAAGGGCTATTATGCCCTGAACGTCATGATCGTAAGTACCGTGAGCATCCTTTCTTACTCGTCCATCGGAGCAATTGTTAAAATGTGGCGCTAAAGCTGGGAAAAGTAATAATGCAACAAATAAAAAAGAACCTTCAGGGAACTGTGTGAGAGCTAGTTGTTGGCTCGCAACGCCTTGGTAATATTAAGTGGCAAGTGTTTTGTGTGTGAGCCAGTTGCCGTTTTTTTACTGGCGTGCATGCACAATTGAGCTGTGCATTTTAGAGGTAATCGGTAATATGGGCAGCAGACGTAGCAAAAATATATACACGACAGGGAAGTATTTTCACCACGAAAGTGCTTACAATCACAATTGCATGAGCTGGCTTTGGCATTTACGAGTGTTCTTTCTCAAGAGCAACGCGTAGGTTTTCACCTATTGATTATTCAGTGGAAGTCGTAGCCATATGTACAGCAGAGGAGGGGTCGTTGCCTCCCCCCTCCTGAGTGTGCTACACCCTGTGTTTTCTTCTAAGTGAAGTTTTTTGTACCAATGACTGTACTAGTAAGCATTGTTTGCTGCATATGCGTAGAAAAAAAGATATTTATTCTGAGTATAAATGCAGTACTATTTTATATCGCTCCTCATCGCAGGTGTGCAACGCATGGCGGCACATCCTTGTCATAGACCCGTGATTCCCAGATTCATGCCACGGCTCCTGGGTGTGAAAACAAAGCCCATTGCGTGCACGCCTAGCTGCACATCTGCAGCCTGGCGAATATCTGCTTTGAAAGTATTAATGTGTACTAACTGGGGCAGAGCACTCAGCTTTTATGTTTCTATTGCAGGAGACGCAGGGTATCTCCACGAGTCATGGCTCCTAATTCCAGTCCTTGGCAGTCAACCATGCAACACTTCCGAAGGTCGATACAACAAGGAACACGCATCCATGCGTAATGTTGTGGAAAGATGTATCGCAGTGTTGAAGAGCAAGTGCCGCTGCTTGCAGCACTTTCGAACGATGCTCTACAACTACGATCGGGCAGCGCAAATCATCTATGCTTGTGTTGCTCTCCACAACATTACGTTGCATGCAGGCAACAGGACCTTGGACGAGTATGTTGTGGACATGCCACCAGCTGAGGATGACGATGGGAGCCAAGGGAGAGCCATATGCTCACACCATGCAACGTGCTGCTAGGAGACGGAGGCAGCGCAGCACTGTCTTGGGTCTTTTTTTAAGTACACAAGAACGGTGAGTCTTCATGTTTTCATATGAGACGCATAATTTATTTATACTGATTCTAGTGCATCTAGACATGACAGGGTTGGGTTTGCCACTTTTGAATACACAAAGTACTTATTCGTAATTCAATATTAAGCTAGGTGGCAATGTGAAAATGCTGCATTTTCTTTAAATGGCACATGGAATATGCAACAGAAACACCCTTTTCCGTAGCAGTGATCACAGTCATAACAAACTAGATTGGAGCAAGCATATATCAGCGGCACTTTGTGCTGATTGTTGCCATCACAAAATTGTGCGAACAATGCTGCAACATCGAACAATTTCTTTTATCAGAACACATAGAAGTTGCGATTCCATTAGTAACATGTCGCATGAACAGATGATGCATAAGTTCGTATCTTCTCATAGTGACTGGCTACAAGCGTTCAATTTTGCACGCCAGGCTTGACGAGCAATTGTGCTCGTCAAGTTTGACTTGTATTTTGTTCATATTTCTAAACATTGTATGAATGCTGAAATAACATATGATTTAAATTCTTGACTGTAGTCATGCTGCAATGCTAAAAAATACGCAAATCAAGACAGCAAACGACAGACCAGTTGTTTTGATAACAAAGAGCATAAATAATTCGCTAAACAGTCTTGCGGCTCCCAAACCATACCACGTTCAAAATTTCGTCCCGCAACGAGTCGTTTACAATGAAAACTAGATGAAATCAATCGCTGGCATGTTGCTGTGATGATTACCTTTTTCATATGTGAAACTGTGCGACATGGCCATTTACTAACTTAGTGCTCTCAAAAAAAGACTCAGAATGTAGCTGTTGTACCTTAGCCTCATTGTGCTGAAATGAAAATATCACAGTGAACTGCAAAACAGTGTGATGCAAAAAAATATCACATTACTACACAATGTGGTAATGCTGCATAAAAAGCGCAGTGAGCTAGACAACACAGAGGGGCAATACAAATATAAAAGAAACATTAACAAAAAATGTCATCTAAACACTCGTGGTGTCGGTGTGAATGACTAGACACCTTTGAAATGTGGGGAAAAATACTGCTACTGGAGCAGCTGAAACATACATAAAGAAATACATATGTCAAACATAAGAAATGCTGCACTCCTTGTACAGAGTAAATGCTAACCTAAATCTAGTAATATGTACTGAATGCGCACAAAAAACGTAATAAATAGAACAAGAACCGCAGCACGTAAACATTTTAAAAACAATAAGCAAATTATGAATGATAAAACGTTGAAAACATGGTGAAAAACAAACTAAACTATGTATATGTCTTCCGAAGCGTATAAAATTGAACATGAACAGCACCACCTAAACAAATTGAAACCGACAAATCATTAATGAATTATGACAAGAAAAAACATTGAACACATGACGAAAAATTAAACTAATATACGTATCCCTTTCTCGCAGAAAGCCCTCAGCCATGGCCCATGCCAAGGATTGGACTGCCTGCAGTACGCCCTTCTGCTCCGCTGCCGCCTTCTCCTGTGCTGCTGCCACACGCCGTGCTGCAGAAGCGATGCGGGTGGTTGATGTTTTCATCTCCCGCAGCAGCTGCGATGAATCATCGTGGTGGAAATGTTTAAGTGAGCTGACGGTGAACCCTTAACCACCTCGTCGCTGGAAGCTGCTGCTGCTGCCAAGAATTGCGATGGGCACAACAATATCCCCTCAGTCGAAGATCAACTGGTCTGCAGGCATCATTTGAAAGGGTGAAGCTTCGTGTACAAGCTATGCCCTCCTCGTGCGGACCAACAAACATGTGTTGAAACTACTCTTCATCAATCTCCTCAAATGCATCTCTCACCTTCAAACAGCCCTTTTCAGGGCTAACCAACCTTTTCCCCGGCAGTTTATCATCGCAGATATCCCATACCATGCCCTCAATACAATGTACGGTTCTTATTTACAGCCCAAGTTGGTTTCAGTCATCATAATAGAGCATGGAGAATGTTTACGCCCCTTATGTAAAATGTAAAGAAAGGGTCTACTCACCTTGAGTACCTTGTCGCCTTGCTCAAAGCTCCGGTCCTGCGCTCAATAAAGCACTAAGTTCTCGGATGCTTGCGTGTTACTGTGTTACTGCCAACTGCAGCCACTTCAGTGGCCTCCACCTCTATTTCCACCGCAGCAGTGGGAACATCCGCCTGCTGGTAAGGGTCGTAAGCATGATCTTTCAGAAAGTGGGTATTCGTTACTCTGGCTGTTTTACAACTTCACGTACTAAACATCTGCGGACAAGTTCTGCAGCTATTCAGTGGTCATGGATATCATGTATTACCATTTTAGTGCATGAACTTGCCCGCAGGCATTGCGTGTTTTATGATAAATTAATACCCCTTGTACTGCAAGGGCTGCGAACTGAGATTTTATGTAATAAACCCACCCACTTTTGAATTATTTTTCCTGCACTAGATATGGCACATATTCTTTGGCAATGCGAAAGAGATGAAGATATGCCACGAGAAAGGATGACGTCAACTGCGGGACCCACCGAAATTGGGCACCTTGCTGAGCGATGGCAAGCCGCCCTTCTCAGCGAGGCCTTCGAAGACCAGGTGTGGGCCATCCAGCGGGCCAGGGCCGTCGCCGAGGACCTCAAAAGATGTTCCTCGAACGTTGTGTCCCTGATGGCCTAGCCCCGGCCACAGCAACAACCGTTGGGCAATTAAGTTTATTCAACTCAACTCAACTATTACCGTTGAACAAGGTTCCACTAAAAGCACCCCTTCAAATGTGAAACTCTGTCATGGCACCGCTCAGAAACCAATGATACTGCGGCGACAGAGTGCTTAGCTGTTGATAGGTGAGACCAGAGACGCGACTGAAGCGTGTCATTCCAGTCAACTGTAGAACCCGGCCGCGGAAGCCAGGTAGCCAACCCCCTTCAGTGCCCCTGAAAATATACACCAATGTCAAAGAACAAATTGCCCGCGCAATTCGACGGTCACTCACGTTTGTGCCTCTCTGATGGCGGCGGCGTCACGTCGGGCCTCGTGCACCTGCCTAGGCCACCAAGCCTGCCACTCCTGCGCAGGCACTACATGATTCAGCGCGTCGCTGAGCTCTTGCCACAGCCGCCGCCAGTAAGCGATGGTGACGCCGTGCCGCAGCTCGATGGCTCTCGCCATGAGCTGGGGATGATAATCCATAAAGGCTAGCACCAGTGCGCGCTGAACCTCGGAAACGCGGATAAGCCGCTGCTGCTGTTGGCTACTGGTGCCGTAGCCCTCCGCCATAATCGCGCTCGACTGAGCCAACAACTTCGAAAGTTGCGCCGTTTAGGTTTGTATAGTGGTGAAGATATTATAGTGGTGGAGATATGGGAACAGTAACTGCTTGAAATGGTGTTGTACTTAGCGCCATTACTTACCAACCCGTTAAATTTAGCGTCATTTCAAAACAATAACGGAAAAAATACGTTTGGATTGTACCGTATTCCTTATTTATTGTTTCAAAACTAGTGACAACACTTTTTGATAGTGAGCAGTAATAGTTAAACATTTTTCAACACGTTACAGAAACTTTTCACTTTGCTATACGGTCCCCAAGTCAACGTCAAAATGATGACGCAAGCCTTCATTTCCCTCATTGGCTGTTCACTTCTCCTCGTCCTCGCGACCGCTGTAGACCGCCCACTTTGTGATGTCACCGACAGACCGCCTCCGTCCGGATTTGAAATTTGTATATAATTGCATTACAGAAAATTCTCTATATACGAAGTGTATAACTCACGTGCAAGTTGAAGACGCACAGCCAGCTTCTGTTTCGCGGTTTTGGAATGACCCGTTGAGCAACCGAAGATTTGTCGCAGTTTGTTGGCAAAGGTCGACCAATCGACGAAGTCAGCTTCATGAATAAAATACCAGGTTCTGGCTAAACTGGTCAAGTAGAAAGGGAGGTAGCTTAATTTCTCCGCTCTCCACGCCAAAACGATTAAAACAGTTAATTTCTCCGCTTCGGTCTATTTATTGGCTGAACCCACACGGTTGGTAAGGTTGAGCCATTCCCTGACTTCGTCAACGCTGAGACCCGCGGACATAGGCGGTGCATGCTCAGAGCTGGTAACAGTAGATGAAAAGTGGGTAGCCACCGGCATAGAAGCTGTAGCATTAGGGCTAAGTGTTATGTTCGATGTCTGCATACCTATGGTGGTGGCCGGGTGCAAGCAGCGACCGGATCGGAGCTCCGGGTGGGACACGAACGTAGGAGGACATCAGGATTTTGACCCACCACCACCACTCTGAAAGACGAAGTCAGACTTTACCAGGCAGGGCAAGCAGAAACGTTTGTTACACGTCGTCTCCCTTGGCACAGAACACCAACGAGAAGGAACGATAATGATAAGTATGTACAAATGAGAATGATGAAGTGCTTGGATTGTGCGTACAATACATCATACAATTCCGTTAGGCTACAATATTTGTTTGCAGGGCTGCTGAAAAGCAGGACTTGTTGCTGCAGTTGCGTCATAGCGCGCGCTGGAATGCGGCAATGTACGCCGCAGGTCATCCACCGCATGCGTCAGAGATCGTTCCTGAAAGAGGGCGCAGATCACGACAATGACCTGTGGTGTAAAGGCAAATGCATGCATTAAGCACTGCCCTTTTTGTGTGCACTCAACTAAACCTCAGTGTTTAGGCCTGACGTAGAAGATAGTATAAAAAGATCATTCACGCCACAGTTCTCTCTGGAGTGTAGATGCTTCTATTCGAATGTCTCGGAATGCGCTGGTGTCAGAGTGCGAGCTGCGCCTCTTCTCTCGCTTTTTTTACTTTTTTTTCGTCGGATAGAAGCATTGTGCTTCAACGGTGTGCTGCGGCAGCTGCTTCCTGCTGTTGCGGGAGCACGTAAAAAGAACGTCGTTGATTTTTGTAGTTAGTTGTCGCATCTTTTTGCTTTCACATGAAACTTGACATTTCAAGTCACCCAATAGCGGCGTGACGGCATCGACACTGCTGTCTCTTTAGTTTGCCAGGAGATACGGAGAAAATCAGCTCTACGTCTCTAGCCAAGCGACGCCACGGGTGGAGGTCCACGGTGGAACCGGCGGTTTGAACACTGAGCTGGTATGTGACAATTTAGTTCGAAGTGCGCTACATGAGCCTCTTATTGGAGACTAGGGTCAGTACTTATATAAATATGTTCATTTTCTCGTTAATATCATTCGTTATACATAATGATGACTTTCGCCTGTGTTTTAGGCCGTACAGAGTCACCAGGTTCATGAGGACTTAAAGCAAAAAAATCTAGTGAGAAAAACCGCGAATCAATTCGACTTGATTACTTTTTGCGTAAAATATATCTTTGTTTGATCATGCGCCTGTGCACAACCAGCGGAGTGAAGTTTTGTACTACCGTGTATAATGTGACCAGCGTGTTCGCGTAATTGGAAATCGATAGTTGTGTAGCCTGGAATATTTGCTTCGTTGAAAAACTAGCAGCCAAGAAATGTTTGTACAAACGCACCCTTCTTCTAGAACGACGAAAAAAAAAAGAAAGTTAGAAAAGGCAGTATTTGAAACACAAAGTTCGGCTACGTGCAGACTTCTACTACGAAATTACCATCCCGAGAATAAAATGAAAAATAGCAGCGGCTTAGCTCGGCTAAGCCACTGTATCGGGGCTATGCCACTGCACGTAGCATGAGCAAAGTGGCGCCACTGAACTCAAAGCTTCACGCGTGGCGCTACTTACCCGCTTCAAATTTTCCATGTGCCACAGTCAAACACACACATATACAAACGGACTGTTTACGAAGTTCATTCCGAAGGTCCGAGTTGCACAGGCGCTTTCGCTAAGTTTCTCTGAATAGATCGTCAATCGGCAAGCCTTGACGCCAGAGACGGCGTTTAGTAGTTGCTGCTTCGGTGTCTCCACAGCCCATTTAGCCTTCTTCTGTTCTTTCTTCCTCTTCCCAACCGCTCATTGTGAGGCAAATACTTTAGAATTCCATAAGTTAAGTTTCTCCATTCTTCTGCGCCGCTGAGTGACAATTTCGCTCTCCTTCTACATAGCTTCACCATACTAGCGAACGCTCCGCTATATGTATGTAGTGCCACGGCAGACGTGAGTAAAGAAGTGAGCAGCGTGACTCCAGTTTTGGTACAATCAGAATGCATATGCCGCGTCTAAGGGGTCATTCTGGAATGAACAGACCTGCGAGGCGCCCGCATTCGCTGGTCCGCGCCATGCGGCGCACGTCTTACCGTAAGCCACACAAAACTGCTCAACTTCGGCCATTGTACATCTCACTGATAAATATCACAGCCTATCCACGGAGTGAATGATAATACGTCAGCGAAACTCCGAAAGTACATCGAAAACCCTTGATTACTCCGTCAAATATGCCTAGTTGAAACGTCATATTCACGAAGGGAATGGGGATGAGGGAGCTAGCTTCTGCTGTCTCTCCGTCCGGTCGTCCATCCATCCGCCCGCCTCCCTCTCTTTCTGTGTGTCTGCATGTCTGTTGGAAACTAGGGGAGGCTACTATCAACAACTATGGTGGAGAAGCCTACGCCTCTAGGAGCTTTACTCCTAATAATATGGTTAATCTCTCCGTCATAAAAACTGGTACAAGGCGAAATTGAAACAATGCCTTCACATGAGTAGCTGACCGTTTATTGTACAGTTATGTTACAAACCTTGCACAAAGTCCAAAAGTGCCTGGCATCGTTTGATTTGGCTGCACCAACGCTGACCCTTTGTGGTACATCAACATCCATCACCCTATATAGCCCTTGCGGGGCTTGACGTGCTCAATATACACACGGACACTTTCAGTCAGTGCATATTCAATAAGCACTGACTCAAAGCGTTGTAATTGTTGAATATTTTACAGCGCAATGGGATAGAGACGGAGAGAGAAGGGACACAGCGCTGATTACACCAGCGACATCAGCGCTTTGTCCCTAATTTCTCCGGCTCTAACCCGTTGAGCTGTAAAACGTTCTACGATAAACATCCACTAACTTGCACAACTTGCGATCCTGATTCAGTGTTGTAATACGACGAGACGCATACCAAGAAATCCACTCATCGATAACTAAGTATGCTGTGCCAGTGCTCGTTCATAAAGTACGACACCGGGCTTCAGTAACATGAGAGGCAGAGAACGTAAGTTGAGCCGCGAATGTGGGAAGGCGTTGCTATAACCACTGGCTTCCCTCTCGTTGCACATAGTTACTGAATACTAATAGTGTGCGAATATTCAATATTTGCACACCATTAGAATGATAGTGAATTGCAATTTATTATATTTGCTGCGTTACTCGAATAGAATAGTGCATATTAAAAACACTGAATAATTTTCTGATATTTCTCAAATAATTAACATCGATGAGCAAACCTCAAGGAAACGCAACCTTTTAAAAGAGTGTGGTAACATAACTTGTTTATTAATATAATTATCAATACACATTAGTTCAAGGTTATATAGCATCATAGATGTAATTTATTTTTTACAGGGTGAAGGTGTTTTCGCTTAAAACACCTGTGTCACCGCAGTGGCATAGTGATCCATCCACTATCATAATGAGGGAATTCCTGGTGTTGTTGACCCATGAATATTTTAAATGCGAAGCACTTTTTAATAAACTTTGGTGACTTTGAGCGTATCTATCTATCTATCTATCTATCTATCTATCTATCTATCTATCTATCTATCTATCTATCTATCTATCTATCTATCTATCTATCTATTTATCTATCTATCTATCTAATCTATCTATCTATCTATCTATCTATCTATCTATCTATCTATCTATCTATCTATCTATCTATCTATCTATCTAGTTGCTTACGTTTGGGAGCTCTCGTGGTCACCCCCTAAATTTGGCGTAAACCAAAATTAGCATGGCAGGGTAAGATGGTTTGACGAAAATTCTGCGCAGGTTAGGACATGAATATTGTCACAATCCCGTCGCGTATGTCATCAAACTCTTCCCGCCAGAGAGTGGCATATACCCACGGGTAGGTATGTGCCGATGACATGCGGGTATGTGCCACAGGTTATTGACACTTCGTGTCTACCCAGGAACGACGAGAACACACATGGGCAATTTCAGCGCGTGATCGTTAAGTAATGCCTGACACCGGTAGCGTCGACCAAACGAATTCAAAAAATAAATGTCAGGGTCCCAGCTGAGATCAAACCCAAGCATTCTGCGTGGCAATGAAGCGTTGTACCACAGAGCTATGCCAGATCTCGGAGCTACGTTTCAAATAGACGCTAATCTTCTTGAAGCGTCAATAGTGATCGCAGTGCTGCCTATACAATTTGATAAACTTTACATATGTACTCCTTTGATACAGCCGTCACGTCGGGTAACGTCAATTGTGGTTAGTGGCCATGCGCTGAAGTTGACTTATGTAGCAGTGTCCAGGGCCAGCTTCCTCGCGAGCATCAGTGCATATTAACAGCTTCTGGTGTTGATAATACGCATGTGGCAGTTGGCATCGTTGTGCAAGTTCAAGCAAGTGGTTATTTAAAAATCTGCAACTCTTCAACATATGTCTGTGCGTGCAATATTTGTTCGTATATTTAGCGTCATTCCATGACGTGTCGCTCAATAAAAAATTACAACACAGTTGCCTTCTCTCCGCATGCTTCGCATAAAGTCGATTCCCAGTTACGTGGGATCTGCCGAACTTTTTTATTGATGTGTGAGATTTAACGTCCCAAAACCACCATATGATTATGAGAGACGCCGTGGTGGATAGCTCCGGAAATTTTGACCACCTGGGGTTCTTTAACGTGCACCCAAATCTGAGCTCACGGGCCTACAACATTTTCGCCTCCATCGGGAATGCAGCCGCCGAAGCCGGGATTTTAACCCGCGGCCTGTAGGTCAGCACCGGAGTACCTTAGCCACCAGACCACCACGGCGGGGCCTGCCGGATTTTTTTTAAAGAGGCTATTTGTACCTTTCATTTAAAAGCTTTTACAATGCTATGCTTGATTGATAAAGTTAATGCTGCATTTGAGTCTGCAGTTAAAAGTAACTTCTAAGGCTCTAGCTGCTGCTGCATACGAGTTTTCTTCAGTTTACGTAACTGTGGTGTCTTTTCATCAGTTACAAGATATCGCAATGTTTCTTGCTCAAAACTAGTGAGAACATTTTCTCGAGCAAAATGTGGAATGTTTGAGTAGTTTTGATATTGTTGCATTGCAATTCTAGGGGTGGTTTGAACAAGGTTCCCGTAGTATTTGAAAATTATTCAAATAACACATGCTTGGTGTTTGTACTCTACTTGTATTAGATTCAGTCTTGAATTTCGCTATTTGCGTACCCCTTCTTATTACGTAACATTCAATCGTCGATATTATTAGCTTTCCGTGCCTCCCATTCATCATTATCATCAGCACCACTACGCCCACTGAAGGCCAAAGGCCTCTTCCATGATCCGTCAATAAACCCGGTCTTGTGCTTTCTGTTGCCATGTTCAACCAGTGAACTTTTAAATCTCATCGGCCTTCCTAACTTTCTGACTCCCTTTCGTGCGTTTTCCTGTTGTAGGAATTCAGTCAGTCATCCTTAATGGTGAGTGGTTATCCTGCGTACGTGCTACGTGCCCGGCCAGTGTCAATTTCTTCTTCTTAATTTCAACTATGACATCCCTAACCCCGGTGTGTTCGCTGACCCACTCTGTTCTCTTCTTGTCTCTTAAGGTCACACCTAAAATTTTGCTCTCCATCGCTCTCTGCGTTATCCTCCATTTAAGCTGAACACTCTCTGTAAACCGTAAGGTTTCTGCTCCTTAGTTGGTTGGCTGGTTCTTCCTCAGGGTCCTGGCGCAACCCACTACAGGGGGATCGGCCTTGAAACAGACAGTATCTCATCTTCGAGATGTAATATTTTTACCAAATGAGATGCTCAGATAGGGAAGCTACCAGAGAATAAATAGGTAAACCAAGTATTTGAAATAAAATAAATGAAGGCAATAAAGAAGAAAAATTCAACGTGATAATATGGTTGAAAATGAAGTAAATTTATGGTTAAGGTTAACAATCAGTTCGTTTTGTGTCTTTGAGAAAACCGCACGCTGCCTCGCAAACATTCCTGTGGCTAAATCGCTTTTCATTTGCTACAAAAGAAAGGACAACCGGAAGGGATGAATTTTCTAACAGAGAGGTTTTTATAATAGTATTTTTTAGTTGTAAATAACTTGCATAATTAGAGGAAATTATGCAGAGACTCACTATTGTTGCAGTGGAAGCATGGGGGAGACTCTGCTACAACAGACCTGTGTAGATAAAAAGTCAGTGGGGGAACTGGGCATCGTAGTGTCGTAGTTGATATCTATGCCCTTCTGGAGGAGCACCATCAATTTTTCCAGGGGTAATTAAGATGACAACACTGACATGTTTCCAAGCGAGACTATGCAAACATATCTGATGTGGCAAATTTCTCAAAGCGTGCCACGACAATAAATGCTAGCGTCAGCAATATAGAAATTATGGGACTATTATGTGAGACCACTGCGAGTGCATGCGCGATTCCTTCAAGGTTGAACCTTTATGCACTGGTATCCACACAAAGCGAATGGCTCATAAATGTTTTGGGGCAAAGGCGCAAAACACTTCAAAAGCATTGGGCATATTAGGCGCCATTAATGAAGTACAGAAAGACAGGCAGTGTGCACCAAATAGTTAGCCTCCGTCTATTTATTTCTACCTGTTTAAAGTCTAATTTGCCTTCAGTGTCCGTAAGCCCCGATTATTTTAGAAATTCGGCACCATTATCTTTGACTATAGGGTGGAGCCCTTTACAAAATATTATCAAATGTTCAGCCGATTCATCCTCCTCTCCACACTCACTACATACCGCGTCAGTGCCTTCGTATTTGGCTCGGTACGTCTTGGTCCGCAATACTCCCGTTCTAGCCTCGACGAGCACAGAAATACCCCGAGATTTATCGTAGATCTTTTCCCTTGCAATTGAAGTTCAGTAGCTCTCCAGTGACGGTTTCGTAAGCATTCCCATCTTCCATATGTCCCTCTTTGTTTCCTTCGCCTTCTTTGGCTTGGTATTATGCTGTTATCAAAATAATTGCTTGACAATTTCCGCGTTGGTTTCATTCATTTAGGATCGACATTCTTCATGCACAAGTAACTGAAAACGTTCCTAGCCCAACGCTCCTCTCCCATTTTTATCAATCATTCCTCAAATTCTATCTTGCTGCTAGCTTTCCTGCACTCAAACGATGTCCATCCCATATCACCCTGTACCTCCTGATTTGGGGTATTCCCGTGTGCTCCCAAAGCAAGTATATCTATGCCACGTTCTTTAATGCGCAATCTTGCTTAAACTTTTGATTTCATGCACAATACCATATTGCCGAACGACATACTCGGGACCATGACACATTTACAAATACCTCTCCCAATTTCATACCCATACTGTAGTTGCACAGTGCCCGACTTTTTGTTACATCTGCATTACTGGTGCCCTTAGTCATTACGTATCTTTCGTGCTCCCTTAGATACTCAGCCCCGCTATTTATCCATGCGACCATGTATTAGTGTTGATGCACTCTTTCTAGCATGACTTCCTGTGTCTTATGCTCACTGCCATTGCTACTATTGAAACTCATGATGGCCGATTTTTGCCTGCTGAACTTCAAATTTAACCTATGTCCCTCATTACCACAGATGTATATCAATCTCTGCAGATCTTCCTTGTTATCGGCTATAATACTATATCATGTACATACATCAATGCTGGTAATGACTGTTCAATGTGTTTTCCTTGCTTGGCTATAGAGAGACTGAATACGAGTCGACTCCCCTCTAATTTTTGCATCTAGTCTCTGGAGATACAGCAGAAGTAACAAAAGTGACAAGGGACATCCCCGTCGAAGCCCTCGTTGTATGTTTATAGGTTCAAATACCTGTTCTTCTCATTTGATAAGTACCTTGTTACTTTTACAGATATCCTTCAGAAGATTAGTTATTCCACCTTTGGCATCTAGTGTGTCCAGTATTCCTCACAAGTCTTCTTGGATCACACTAACGTAAGCTCCTTTAGTATCTAGATATGCAAGCCACAAGGGCCTGCGTTCTTTGAGCAAAATCCGTGAAAGACAACACAGACATGAGCGAAACATGAGTGAAATGCGCGAAAAGAACACCGACCACGCGCGCAATTTAGTGCGAAAAGGCACAGACGGTCAGCCAGGTTGAGCTTCACTCGCTAGTAACAGTATTGTTGCATAGGCTTCGTGCGCCAATCCGGCAGATATGAGCGTAAATATTGTTACGAAAAAGAAGAGACGCCGTATCGATGAGGCTGGGGATTAGATATATTCGACACCAGGGGTAATGGCGTGACCGGTTCATGAGCGATCGAGCGGAGGCAACCCTACGTCTTCCCCGTCCGGCACACATGCGCGTCGCCCCCTAAAATATCAATATATATGCATGTAGCTTAACTGCGGTGGCCCAAGCACCATCTCGGCGCATCTAAATGTAAACGTCACTAGGAGAGTTGTAAGGCTTCAAGCGCGCAACATGTACAATATCGCTAGCTTGTTGGGCACAATAAGGCGACAGGGTGGCAGGACCGATTTTATATGTTACAGGTGTAACCACACAAAGGACTCGGTATGGACCTGTGTAGCGAGTAAGCAGTTTTTCTGCCAAGCCAGCTTGACGGATCGGAGACCAGAGCAGGACCAAAGAACTGGTGGAAAGTGTACGTCGTGGTGTCGTAGGTTATACAAGTGCCGTTGCTTCTCTTGAGAGGTGTAATGGTTCGGAAGGAAGGTCGCTGGTGATGGCATCCCACCGCTGCCACCAGTCTACCCTGTCTCTTGTGGTAGCTTGGCCTCTCTATGCAGCGCAGCATCTTTCGCAGCTGTCACATTTGGTTCGTCTTCGAACCTGCTGCGCTTTTCACACTTGCTAGCCTTCTCTATAGCTCTGGACTGCACCTTACTTGTTTGAACATCGTACTTCTCTTAAGCTACACTTACCGATGGCTGAATTTTCCATCTCATTGCCTCGATTTTCTGTTCCAATTGTTCGATCACCAAGGCGCGTGCTCGATCACGCTCTTTTCTATCCCTTATTTTCCTTTCTTCTCTATCTCGTTTCCGTGCCTCTCTTTCGCGTTCCTCTCGTTTCCGTTCCTCTCTCTCCCGTTCTTCTCTTTTCCGTTCTCTCTCTCGCTTCTCCATTTTCTGTTTTTGTTCTGCCAAACTTTTTGAAAGCTTTTAAGGCGTATCCAATATCCTCCTCACTGGCGCTTTCCAATATTAGCTCTAAAATTACTGACCTGCCCATTCCTTCCTTAAGCTTAATACCAAGGTCTTCAAAAATGTACAAAAGACCATCTTTTAGCAGTGTCTTCTCCTCCATGAATGCCATTGTACTTTGGTCCTGCATTTCACACATAATTAGGTGATTTCTACAACTCAAAACTTGGAAAAGGTAATCTCCCTAATTCCTACACAATCCAGTTTCTACTGAACTCACACATTTGAAGCCTGGAAAGTCAAAGCAAAGACGAAGCACTCACCACAGCACAGCACCACGTCGTGAAGTTCATCTCACCACTGCCAACCAGTTGTTAAGGTCGCAGAAGGAGGAAGTTGCTGATGACACCCCAGCACTGCCAACCAGTTGTAAAGGATGGGGGACTACCCGGTCTCTTGTGGTAGCGTGGTGTAATCGGGTGGAGGAAACGAACACTGACAAGAAGAGGATACGAAAAACAAACAGGTTTATGGCACTATTTACACATATTTACAGAAAAGAAAGGTAAGAGGTTTCACAATCCACGAGCGTGGTGGCTGAACCGTTACATGGTTCAGAGCGACGTCCAGCACTCGGCGGCGTCGTTTTAAGCCCTGTCGGCTCCTCTTCTCCGAGTGGAACACGAATCACACACACACAAAACAGGTGAGGGGGACGAGCATGCACGGCCCACGTGCACGTCCAATATTGAGTTGTTATCACTTCACTGCAAGGTGGCGCCAGTGGGGCTTTTCCTCATCGTGTGTGTGCCGCTAGTCGAGAGGTCCCACGATCCTGACAGCTTACATCAAAGGGTCCGCCGATTTGTTCGCTTAATTAGCGGGGTGATTCGCGGTGGCCGCCACTGTCTCTTCCATGGAAGATTCTGTCTTTGTTGACCTCTCTGGAACGGTTTACGATGTCGTGGCGACACGACGTTTCATCCTCGGGACAATGCCTGGCGGGCATAGGCAGCCGGCCGGTTGGCTACTTGATTGAGGATTAAAAGAGCGCCGCTCCCCCGTCAGCTCTGGCGCCGGTCACAACAGCTTCCCCGTCTCCAGATGAGTCGCCGAGGTTATCAGGCACCACTTGCTCTTGAAGTGACGACCAAAGAGTCCGCATTTGAAAGTTAGGAACTCGCCTTTGCTTGCCACATTGTCTGGGTAATTGCCGAAATCTTCGACATCGTCTGGCAGATTAGGCTCAGATGGAGCTGAGAGCCTCCCCAGTAGATCGGCTTACGTACAATGGCGTCTGTCCAGACGAATCGCCGGGCCGAACGTAACAGCTCCTCCGCCGCCCGGAAAATCTCGGCTGGCCAGCGCTTCCAACCGCTGGGCACAAAGAGAATGGCTGGTGACGAGGACGATGGCCTGGCTTTGACCCTCCAGCTGCGAACTCGTAACCAACTCCCACACCAGCTCACAATGATCGACAACAGCAAGGCTAACCACACAACACAATACCATGCTGCAGTCAAGCACATTGGACCCGCTTAAAACCCTCCAGGCTTCTCAACACAAAAAGGAAAACCTGTACGCTAATATTTTGAGACAATTTGGTGCCGCCAAAGTTACATTAATCATGGATGTGGAGATGCTTACCAAAGATGGAACGAAATGCCGTGCGAGAAAAGCACACAAAGGCAAATACAATTTGTCCCAATATAACCATGATTACACTCTTTCAAAATTAACTTCCTACCATCCGCTCTATGTTGTAACTTACTCTGCTAATTTCATGACTAGCTTCATTAAACACAACCAACTACAGTGGTTTTCGCACAAATGCAGCCTGAACCTAACTCAATGTAACTGTGCGCATTCTTCACTCTCCTAATTACACACTTACAAGGCGTAGTCGAGAGTACCCACTTTTATGTCACTCTGACGCCAACAAATCTCTCTCACACATCAGATCAAACTGCGTTTTTATACATCGGTAAAATGTATTTCTAGCCTCCGAATTCGGTGAACGCAATGCTCTCAGCTCAAGCGATCATACGATCCTTATAAGCAATCACTAAAACAACAAAATGAAGAGAATAAACCTCTCATACTACACGCACACTTATTGAATGTAGCTTCATGTCAGCCCATGTTTTTAAAGAACGCACATGACTGCTGTGCGCCCTAGCACGACATCATAGTATCATCTAAAGAGCACTAGCATACCAACACACACCTAATCATAGGTCATATCACTAAAACCTATAGCCACCACTCTTTCAAATTTAGTGGGCGTACCAAATCTTCATTCGTGAACTACATGCTTTTATCTAAAAGAAAAACTAATTTCAGGCAGTCGGCAGACTAATTGCGGGCCACTGCTTCCGCATATCAACCTAACTGAAAACGCTTACAATGCTTACAAATACGAGAAGTGAAATCTGTAGCTAAACAAACTAACCGTGGAGATGACACAGGCATACTACTGTAAAATCAAAATTAAACAAACATGCATGCTTCTAATAAAACTTCTTTGTCCGACCCTCCAGCTTACAGCTGTCCCTCACTTCAATCGTACACGTGGCGGTCGAGGTCTTGGCGGATTTCGAGAACGCACGAGGCAACGACGCGTATGTGCTATCCAGCTGAACGGCGCAGTCACGCATAACTCGCGCTTTCAGCCTGCCTCTGTCAGTCTGGCGGAGGGGACCCGAGCGATGCGTGGGACAAAGTGGCCACGCCTTCTTTGGGCTAGCTCCCGTGTGGTATTTAGCTATTGTGGCCTTTCTTCTAGGACCCCTTCGACTATCCTGCCCCCGTAAAGCTTTAAATCTCCTGCGTACATCCCGTCGCGAGGGTGCGTGCTGTGGCTAGTCCCTTTCGCCGCTGGCGCCTTACTTCCTCACAAAGGCATCTTCGCTGAACTGGCCGATGAGCTACCCTCTTGCCTTTCTCCCCGATGCTTGCTTCCTCCTTCTTGCCTTCACTTTGTCGCGCGCGTACCCTTCACTCCTCCACGGTGACGTCTGCGACCGACTTTTCCTGCACCGTTAAGAAACTGGCCTCGGGTTGCGTCATCGGTAGTTTTACAGCTCAAGGGTGCTTCTGCACCACCTGCCACAGTACTTCGGCACTTTGATTTCTTAGCTCTGTTGCCTTGTCTGGCCAATCCACCTGTGCTAACGCTGTTTTCAGGTGCGCCCTGAAACGTTCTGCGGACAAAACGGAAAGACCGGCGCTCTCCACGCAATTCCATTCGCGAACTCGCTTTTCTCTTACTTTTCGTCCGGTTGCTCGGGCGCATGCAACGAAGTTTTGACGCTGCTGCAAAGCTCTTATTTGCTACGCTGACAGGTTTTGCGCCTTCTTTTACACGCGTAGTATTGTTCGTCTTTCTCGCGGCTTCGCGACGTCTCTTTCGTCTGCGCCGCTTTTTGCGTCTCGTTTCCGAGCCTCCCGATCGCATCTCACACTCGTGAACCCTCTCACAGCTTTTGTCAGCTGTCTCAGTCGCGCGGTCTAAATGATTTTCGACCAAATCATCTTTATTCTCACCCTCTAGACCAGTGGACTGGTTAACACACTTAGGAACAATGCCCTGCTTCCCTTCGAAAAAACTTGTTTGCATTCCTGAGAGCTGTCTGCAACTGCAATGATACCATTCTCTACTGTTGCTGCTTCACCTCAGCTTTCTCCGGTGTTCGTGACTACTTCCACATTGTCTGCAAGATCAACCGTCGCGACAAACACAGCTGAGGTCTGTACCAGCCTGTCTACCGCTATTCTAGCTGTCTCGCTAGTATTAAACTGGCATAGCACCTCGTCGCATTCGCTCTGGCCTTCGTCGGCCTCTCTATGCAGCGCAGCATCTTTCGCGGCTGTCACATTTGGTTCGTCTTCGAACCTGCTGCGCTTTTCACACTTGCTAGCCTTCTCTATAGCTCTGGACTGCACCTTACTTGTTTGAACATCGTACTTCTCTTAAGCTACACTTACCGATGGCTGAATTTTCCATCTCATTGCCTCGATTTTCTGTTCCAATTGTTCGATCACCAAGGCGCGTGCTCGATCACGCTCTTTTCTATCCCTTATTTTCTTTTCTTCTCTATCTCGTTTTCGTGCCTCTCTTTCGCGTTCCTCTCGTTTCCGTTCCTCTCTCTCCCGTTCTTCTCTTTTCCGTTCTCTCTCTCGCTTCTCCATTTTCTGTTTTTGTTCTGCCAAACTTTTTGAAAGCTTTTAAGGCGTATCCAATATCCTCCTCACTGGCGCTTTCCAATATTAGCTCTAAAATTACTGACCTGCCCATTCCTTCCTTAAGCTTAATACCAAGGTCTTCAAAAATGTACAAAAGACCATCTTTTAGCAGTGTCTTCTCCTCCATGAATGCCATTGTACTTTGGTCCTGCATTTCACACATAATTAGGTGATTTCTACAACTCAAAACTCGGAAAAGGTAATCTCCCTAATTCCCACACAATCCAGTTTCTACTGAACTCACACATTTAAAGCCTGGAAAGTCAAAGCAAAGACGAAGCACTCACCACAGCACAGCACCACGTCGTGAAGTTCATCTCACCACTGCCAACCAGTTGTTAAGGTCGCAGAAGGAGGAAGTTGCTGATGACACCCCAGCACTGCCAACCAGTTGTAAAGGATGGGGGACTACCCGGTCTCTTGTGGTAGCGTGGTGTAACCGGGTGGAGGAAACGAACACTGACAAGAAGAGGATACGAAAAACAAACAGGTTTATGGCACTATTTACACATATTTACAGAAAAGAAAGGTAAGAGGTTTCACAATCCACGAGCGTGGTGGTTGAACCATTACATATTTCAGAGCGACGTCCAGCACTCGGCGGCGTCGTTTTAAGCCCTGTCGGGCTCCTCCTCTCCGAGTGGAACACCAATCACACACACACACAACAGGTGAGGGGGACGAGCATGCATGGCCCACGTGCACGTCCAATATTGAGTCGTGATCACTGCACTGCAAGGTGGCGCCAGTGGGGCTCTTCCTCATCGTGTGTGTGCTGCTAGTCGAGAGGTCCCACGATCCTGACAGCTTACATCAAAGGGTCCGCCGATTTGTTCGCTTAACTAGCGGGGCGATTTGCGGCGGCTGCCACGGTCTCTTCCAAGGAAGATGCTGTCTTTGTTGTCCTCTCTAGAACGGTTTACGATGTCGTGGCGACACGACGTCTCATTCTCCGGACAATGCCTAGCAGGCATAGGCAACCGGCCGGTCGGCTACTTGATTGAGGATTAAAAGAGCGCCGCTCCCCCGTCAGCTCTGGCGCCGGTCACAACAGCTTTCCCGTCTCCAGGTGAGTCGCAGAGGTCATCAGGCACCACTGCTGCTTGAAGTGACGACGAAAGGGTTCGCATTTGAAAGTTAGTAACTCGCTTTTGCTTGCCACATTGTCAGGGTGATTGCCAAAATCTTCGACAGCGTCTGGCACACTTGGCGCCGATGGAGCTGAGAGCCTCCCCAGTAGACCAGCTTACGCACAATGGCGTCTGCCCAGACGAATCGCCGGGCCAAACGTGACAGAGTTCAGAAGGCGAGTACCGGTGATTTCACGTGCGTGAGCGGCCCGAGTGGTAGCGTCATCGGCATATTCTCTGCTCGGTACTCCATGGGACGGTATGACGGTGTCTAGAGGCAATGTTGGTTCTCGGCCAAACAGCAGAAAAAATGTAGAGTATCCGGCAGTGTCATGGCGCGAAGAATTGTAGGCAAATGTGACGTACGGCAACGCCAGATCCCAGTCGGTGTGGTTGGTAGAAACATACTTAGCGAGCATGTCTGTAGGAGTCCGAATGAAACGCTCCGTTAGTCCATTGATTTGCGGGTGGTATGACGTAGTCAGCTTGTGTCTCGTTTTACAGGACTGCAAGATGTCGGCTATGACCTCCGACAAAAAGGTGCGGCCATGGTCTGTAAGCAGCTGCCGTGGGGCTCCGTGTTGCAAAATCACGTCCTTGAGGAAGTCGGCGGCATCTGTGGCGCAGCTTTTTGGAAAAGCTCGTGTGATTGCATGACGCATGGCGTAGTCTGTGGCCACGGCTATCCACTTGTTACCCGAGGAAGACAAGGGGAAAGGGCTAAGTAGGTCCAAGCCAACGCGGAAGAACGGTTCTGACGGAATATCAAGTGGTGAAAGGAGTCTCGCGGGAAGTGTCCATGAAGTTTTGTGGCACTGACATCTCTCACAAGCCGCAACGTATCTTCTAACTGAGCGTGGAAGCCCTGGCCAAACGGAGCGTAGGCATATTCGGTCATAAGTGCGTGACACACCAAGGTGACCAGCAGTCGGAAGGTCATGACGTTCATGTAGAACTTCCGAGCGAAGGTGTTTCGGAATGACAAGCAGCAGAGCTGGTTCATCCGGCTCAAAGCTTTGGTGGTATAATACACCATCGTGGAGCACGAATGAGCGATGGGACTGATTGGAAGATGGTAATTCGAGGCGCTCAATGATAGTACGCAAGGACGCATCATGGCACTGCTCGTCACCGATGCATGTCATTTGCAAAAGGGAAAAGACGTAAGGATTGGTGTCGGCGTCAGGCATAGTGCTCGACTCAGCAACCGGGTAGGGGGACAGGCAGTCTGCGTCCTAATGTAGGCCTCCGGACTTTTACGTCACCGTGTAGGTATACTCTTGCAGTCGCAGAACCCAGCGCCCGAGCCAACCAGTAGAATCCTTCAGTGACGTAAGCCAACATATCGCATGACGGTCAGTTATCACAGAGAAATTTGTGCCATATAAATATGGGTGGAAATTTGAGACTGCCTAAACAAGAGCAAGACATTCACGCTCTCTAATGGCATAGTTGCGCTCAGCAGCTGTGAGGAGGCGGCTAGCGTAGCCGGCAACTCGGTCGTGTCCCCGTTGGCATTGGGCTAAGACAGCTTCGATTCCGTGACCACTAGCATCGGTTCGGACTTATGTCGGAGCGAATGGGTCAAAGTGAGCCAATATAGGTGGAGTCGTCAGTAGCGTGATTAGGTGAGAAAAAGAAGCAGCTTGGTCGGTACCCTACGTAAATGTGGCGTCTTTCTTCGGAAGCTCTCTGAGGGGTCGAGCGATGGTTGCGAAATCTTTCACAAACCTTCTAAAATAGGAACAAAGTCCTACAAAGCTCCGGACTTCTTTGGCTGACTTGGGTACAGAAAAACTGGTGACTGCACGAATTTTCTCATGATCCGGCTGCACACCAGAGGCGTCGACAAGGTAGCCCAACACTGTAATTTACCGGCGTCCGAAGTGGCACTTCGACGAGTTTATTTGAAGGCCTGCAGTGCGGAATATGTCGAGAATAGCTGACTAACTCTGAAGGTGGGTTTCAAATGTTAGGGAATATGCCACGACATTGTCAAGATAACAAAGACTTCACTATTTGAACCCTTGTAGCAGAGAGTCTATCATGCCCGAACGTGGCTGGGGCGTTGCATAGCCCAAACGACATAACCTTGAACTGATATAGGCTGTCTGGAGTTAAAAATGCAGTCTTATCTTGGTCTTTTTCGTCGACAGCAATCTGCCAGTGGCCGAAAGAAACGAAGGTCTATTGTAGAAAATTATCAAGCACCAAGGAGACAATCGAGAACGTCATCGATGTGGGGCAAAGGGTAAACGTCCTTTTTTGTGATTCTATTCAGATGACAGTAATCCACGCAGAAGCGCCGCGTGCCATCTTTCATTTTAACGAGCACAACGGGGGACGCCCAAGGGCTCGAAGAGGGTTCAATAATTCCTTTGGCTAACATCTTGGTGTCGTCTTGTTTAATTACTTTACGCTCGGTGGCAGACACCCGGTACGGTCGCTGGTGAATGGGATGAGAATCACCTGTGTTAATGTGCTGCTTGACGAATGAAGTCTGGCCGAGTGAACGGCTGTCGATGTCGATTATGTCGCCGTATGAAGCCAGAAGGCGGCATAGCGCGGCTGACTCTTCAGGTTTGAGGTACGGGGCGCTCATGGAGTGTAAGGTCGCATCAAGGCACGTGGTAACCTACGAGTGATGTGGGTACTCAGGACATACGTCTGCCATAAAACAGGTGATGTGGTCGTCAATTAAGGGTCTTAGTATGGCGACCGAAATTCCTTGGGGTAGCACTTGTTTTATGAAACCGAAATTGATAATAAGTACATATATTCGGTTACAGGTCATGGCTACGACAGAGTGTGGGGCAGTAATGTCACGCGCCAGGAGAACATAAGTGATCGGCGTCACGATATAATCACCGTCTAGCCCGGGAGAGGCTGTTATCAATTCAACGTATGTGAGGGCTTTAAGCAGCATCCAGAAGAAATCAGTGGTGCACAGGCTGTTCGGGAGTTCAGGATGAGAATCCGGGAGAAGAGGAAGTTCTAGGCAGGGAATACCAGCGGCACAATCTATCAGGGCAGAATGCATCGATAGGAAGTCCATGCCGAAGATTAGGTCGTGAGGGCAATTTTCAAGCTATGTAAATAAAACAGGAACATGGCGGCCGGTAATAATGACACGAGCGGTACACATTCCACCATCAGCTATTCGGAGGGCTTCAGTCGCTGCTGACGTGAGGACTTTTTTGTGTAGGCGACACAGGGGAGCACTCATTATGGACACTTGACCTCCGGTATCAACTAACGCCGTCTAAAAAATACCATCCACATACACCTAAATCAAGTTCGTAGTAGCGGGGAGTGTCAACGGAGGATTTGGACCAGTCGCACTATTTCCTGGAGCTGCATCTTTTTTTTTGAAAAATGTCTGAGCAGGCGACATATTTACTTTATTTGAGATATGTTTTCTCCTAAGGTATACCACTTTGCTTTTCATAACTTGGTGGCATATTACAACATAAATTTCGCAATATTGTCCGCCAATACCATTGAGGTACCTAAATACGCAATTTTGTAAATGCTTTGAAGCTTTCAATTCTGCCGACAGTTAAGCCTATCGAAAAATTGTTATTTGAAAATTCATATGAAATTTTGCTTAACATTCCACAAAAGGGCCTTCGGGGTTCATAGAAAACATTATTAAGAAACGCGTTGCAATATTTTATTTGTAGCGAGAACATTACGGGTGTGAGTCCCAGCTTTTCGAGGATGCACTAAGGCAAAAACACAGGATAAGTCGGCCTCAGAAAATGGGCACCACCTTGTGGGTCGTTTGAACGTGACCATATTTACAGAAGAAAGGCAGTTGAGGTAAACGGGGAGGACCATTTTAAGCAAGTTCTTCTGGAATACCTAGATTTACGCTTTGAAGTCGATGCTTGAGATTCCCAACTTATTGGCACCTCGGTTACTGACGTCCTCACATGTGGTAGCTATGACAGTCATCTGTTTTTTTTTACGTTTGGGCTCATTACATTGAAATTTGAATAGGCAGCGAAAAAGACAACTGAAGCATTACGAATATTGAAATGGAGTAACGCTGCTTTATCAATCATTTTGATGTGCCGGTTGCCTGTTAAAAATAATAATGCACCCCCTTTTGGAGACAATGTTTGATATCATAAGGCTTCAATTCTAGAAAGCCGTAAAAATCTGCAATTTTAACAGAACATGGGCTAGTAAACGCTAACAAGGCACCCTGCGATTCAAGAGTGGCAAGCTCGGATGTTATTAGGCCGGCATCTGAAATCCAAAATGGTCACATGGCTGAAGAATGTCGAAATGTTTCATGCAAATGCTGATGACCTAGAAACAATCTGTTATTTTAGGATAGTTGAGTGCATATTTTTGCGACTTGTAGCACGGCCGTGTTGTCGGTACGTTTTCTTAAGATCATATAACGACGGATCATGGCCGTGCTTTGCTAGTGTCGACCACTGCTTTAAGAGATCTGAAAAACATGCAATGTTTTGAGCACACCATGCCTTTCGTTCAGCGCATTTATAAGCTTAAGAGAGAAGAGGCGAGAAGGCCACTCCAAGTTTTCATGTTCTACCTCCTGGGGTACTATTCTGGTGTTGGAGCATTTTACTTTATCGCTTTGTCTGCAAAGATGTACGGATTGCCTGAGCGTGTATCACTCTTATGTGATTTCCAGCATTAAAACTGAGCGAAGAGCACCGGCAATGCACCTTCACAGTAATATGTTCCTTAAAGTGTCATAACAGCTTATGTAGAACAAGAACACTTGGTCGTGTCTCTCAACGACGACGTTTACTCGATCAGGGCTAGCTCCGCCATTCTACTTCCTTCTTCCATTTCTCTACCTCCGTTGCGCGTCCCGCCAAGCCCATGCCCCTTTATTTACTTTCAACGCTGCTTATACTCTGTAACTATGGTAACGTTGAAACGACTCGAAAGCTGAAGCCTACCCGCCTTTTTTTTTGGGGGGGGGAGAGGAGGTGATTTGTCATGTGTTTATTGTCTTATATAGTGCATCCTAGAAAAGTTGGATCTCGTACCCGTAGTATTCGCGCTGCTAATAAAAGACTGCAACATGTTTCCTAATATTATTTCTGTATGATTTGCGAGGGTCGATCATGTGGAAGTTTAGTAAAAATCGAAGATGGCATTTAAAAAAATTAAATTTTCAATAGGTTCACGCCGAAGTCGAAAGTTTGAGGCCATTTATAAAAATATTTATTTCAAGTACAGCACAGTATTGGTAGGAAATAATTCCAATAGTGTCGCAATGCAACACGATAAAAGATGATAGTGACTTGTGGAAGCGAAAGAGCGTGTTCAAGATCTAACACAACTGAGCAGGAAGGTATATCTGATTCAGAATCAATAAGTAATCGGGATGTAGATATGAATGCTCGCCTTTTGAAACGCACCAGATCACCCACTAGCAAACATAATAATTCTTCTCATCCAAAAAACAAAAAAGAGTGCGAAGGAACCTAGAACTGCAGCGGACTTCTTAAAAAATAGTATCTTAGATCAAGCAGTTGATACTGCTTACTTATCATCATAGGGTGCCTTAGAGTACTTCAGTGGAACTGCCGTTCAATTCTTTCTGCAACTACAGACTTATTATACCTAATTTCTCAACAATCTCCAGACGTCATAATTTTACAAGAAACTTGGTTGTCTGCTGATCAAAACTTCTATCTAAAAACTATCAGTGCTTTCGACTGGACCAAGACTCATGTGGTGGAGGATTAATGTTTTTCATTTGATCCGAAATTTGTCATAAAACACACTTCGTTTACCAACAAATAACACACGATTATGAAGTATTGGTTCTGGAAATTCACTTTCCCGGATGCGTGCCACTATCTATAGTCAACAACTACTTTTCGGCTGGAATACAAGATGAAAGAGCCCTTGAAGTGACTGTGAGTTTTTGCAGAAACAGTATACTATTTGCGGGAGACTTCGATTCCCATCACGTTTCATGGGGATTCCGCACTGATTCATCAGGAAAACGGTTGTGGGACTGGACTAATCGGAATAACCTTATTTGTTGAAACTCCAGAGTTCCGACATTCGTTCAATGTAATTCGAGGTCCGTCTTAGATTTGACATTTGCTAGCTGAAGTGGGACAATATCGTCTTGGACTGTTTTGATACCGCTACAAGTAGTGATCACTGCCCCCGGGTATTTGAAGTCAGCATTCCTTTAGTGACGGTAGATCGCCAGGTGCAAAGTTTTGTAAAGTACTCTAAATTTGAAAAGAACTTACAGTCAACGCTGTCTTCCTTGCCCAATATGGAAGCAAATATGAAAGCTATGAGCCTTTGTTCCACCCTAAAGTGTACAATTAAAAAATCACAGTTCATTATATCTTCAACAAAGGGAAAATTCATATCTGCCTGGTGGAATGCGGATTGCGCCAGAGATTATAGATGCCGCAACGCTGCATGGAAAAAACTCCTCTCCAACCAATGTCCGACTAATTGGAGAAATTATTCATTTGCTAAAGGTACCTTTAAGAGAACAGTTTCATTGGCGAAAGACGATTATGAAGAAAAACGGTGCAGCTATTTATCCAAGAGTGGCAACAAGAAAGCTCTATTCAGATTTCTCCGTAATCGTAAAGCTATTACAGCAGACGTAAATATTGACTCAGTCATTTGTTCTCCAACTGAGTTGGTAGATACATTAACTCAAATTGCAATAGGATTGGAGAAGAGATTTACATCACAAATCAAAATAAAGTGTGCAAAACCGTCATTCGGAAATTATTTTATTGAAGTAAGGAGGGATGAACTTGCGCACGTCGTTCGTATTCTGCCAAACACAGGTCCTGGACCAGATGGCGTCACTTCAGAAATGTTAAAAATGTTATTCGACATCTCTCCTGAAGACCTCCTTAACGTTGTCAATTATTCACTTGAAAATAGTTGGATACCTCCTGACTGGAGACTTGCAAAAATAATACCGCTTCTTAAAAACAGGGAGTAGGAATGCAGATAGATTAACCTGGTTATTTAAACCAGGTTATTCTATATGGTGGGCGCATGTTGATTTAGAGGCTCGTGTAAAGCTTGCTCGGCACAGACGACAACATGCGGCCCTAGTAACCCTTGATTTAGCCAAGGCGTATGACAGTGTTGAACATGCTATTCTTATCAATGTCCTGAAAGAGCTTACGTTCCCGCAGTACATAACAAATTAAATATACGAACTTTTAAAAGACAGAAAATGTTATTGCTTCCAACGAGGTGTTTCCACGCCGAAGTATAGTCAAACGAGAGGTGTTGCTCAAGGCTCTGTTCTATCACCTGTGCTATTTAACATTTTGTTAAGTTCAATACCACTGAGTGATAAGGTACAAGTATATGTATATGCAGATGATATCGCGTTCTTTGCATCTGACAACGATATTTATTCACTACATTCGACTTTACAGTGTTATTTGGCAACATTGAAAGCCTGCTTTCAGAAAATTCATATGAACATGAACGTAACTAAAAGTGCTATAATAGTTTTTCTATTGGACGCACCAGTTACTATTTCTCTTCGGTACCATCAATAAATAATACCCCAGGTTAATTGTATTAAATATCTGTGTGTACTGTACGATCAAAAACTGAGCTGGCGTGACCACATTGAATATATTAAAATTAAGGCTACACGCACTGTTGGAATGATAGGTAGGCTTGGCTGCCTCCATTCCGGTCTTCGCAGAGATACGCTGATCATGATTTATCACATTTACGTTCGTCCGATTCTTGAATTCGGATGTGTACTATTCTCTGGTGGACCAGCATACAAAATAAACCCCCTTATTCTCTTAGAGCGGGAAGCTCTACGTAGTTGTTTAGGCGTGCCAAAATTCACAGCTAACAATGTTTTGTATCAAGAACCTCGGATACCCACCCTTGCTTGCAGATTTCATATTTTAACAGTAAAAACCTATTTCAAATTTTCTGAATCCACTTTAGGAAGGCGACAGTTTGTATTCTTTGCCGAGCCTGGTGTCTTCTTCAGTGAGCATTGGTCCCGTGCATATAAACCCCAAGTGCTATTTGTTCAAACACTTCCAGATGCTTTAAATGTTATTATATTTGAGATCATACCATCTGTCAAACCAATCGGCCAAGTGCAAATAAAATTTGGCGATATCTTCCCCATGAACGCTAAACATTTGCCCTCCAAATATTTGATTGGTTTATTAGAACAACACCTATGTCAATTAGGTACTAATATAGTAATTGCAACGGATGCATCTATGAGTGGCGAGAAGGCAGGTGTGGGTATTTTTTCTCTCTCATTATTCTGGTCATTTTCATTACGCCTCCCAGATTATACACCAATATTTGAAGCGGAAATAATGGCCGTTATACTTGCTATTCGTAAACTTCCTGCGACTCATTCGACAGCCGTGATAGTGTCTGACTCGTATTCCGTGTATTCAATCTTATCATCGTCGTCGACATCAGCAGTACTAGAAACTTTTAAATCTTTAATCTCAGCAAACATTCGTCTAGTGCGAATGATATGGGTGCTAGGCCATCGTAGTATATTTATAAACGAGGTGGCTGACACACTTGCGCGAACATCTCTTGATCTTCCGATTGTGACAATCATGCCTCCTACAGCTTATGTAACAGCAGCGAGGTTTAGAAAACTTTCCCTTCTTGAAGACTCATCAGAAATCATAATACCGAATCCAGATTTCTCGCACCTGCACTTCACATGGAATAATAAATAATGTCTCACGCGTAAATTGGAAGTCTTGATAACAAAATTACGTTGCCGTGTACCACCTCTTAATTTCTACTTGAACAGGTCTGGTCTGGTGCCATGCCCTCTGTGCTCAAACTGTAACGAACCTGAACATATCGACCATTTTCTTATCACATGTCACCGTTTCATAAATCAAAGAAAAAACTTCTTCGAAATTTTATTCAGAAAACTAGGAATATCACCTAATACTCCCAATATTTTGTCTTTTGGAGCCACTTCTTTGGGACACAGCGACAGGAACATCTGCGGGGCTCTCTGCGAATTCATATATAACACAAGAAGATTACCTTGCTGAGTCAGTGATCAGCTCTCGAATTTCAATAGCCACACTAACACTTATTATTTAGCTGATACACTACAATGATTCAACTTTCAGGAAAATTTCATATAATGATTCCACCTCAGATATTCAACAAATTCTATTATTTCTCTCCCTTCCTTTTTTCTTTTTTTACATTGCGCCAAATTAGGTTCACAGTCAAAACACAGTAATCATATTCCCCTAGTCTACAAAATGTATAGGTATTGCATTAACCACTTGCTTCTTGGCCAATCCCCCTTAGTGGGTGAGAGCCACAAAAGAAAGGAACAAGCAAGCAAGCAAGATCACTTGTACAGCTTGTTTGTTTGTTTGTTTGTTTGTTTGTAGGCTGGAATTCATTGGACATACCTACTCTGCGGGATTGACAAAACCAAAAACATATAGTAATGTGTGGACGGTGATCACACTATTGTTTACCGAAAACAGAAAAAGATGTAAAAGAATGAAGACAATATAAGAAAACATCCAGAGAGTGAGAAAAAAAGAAGACATTATTTACTAATATAATCACTATAATTTATTTTAGGTGCCGACCCGACAGCCGAGTTTACCAAATCTGATTATATTGGGATGTATGTCTCATATTTAATCACATTTTAACAGTGATAATGCATGATGATGATTCCACAGCCAAGGCTCGTACCCACTCAGGGGGATTGGCCAAGAATCAATGACTTCATTCAGTGAGATGTTTTTAATATTCAATATCAAGACCACCTAACGGAGAAAAAAAAAGAAAAAGAAAAGACACCGTCTGCAGAGTGAAAGAAGTGCAATAATTGTTTGTCACTCATTCGGATCAGACAATCATTCATCGCCTTGAATAAGAATAAGCGTAGTTAAACAAAGCTCCTGTTTATGTTGGAATATTTTTGCAGGAATAATAATCACGCAATTAAAAGCTTCCATCTTTTACTTTCATTAATGTACTTGCAAACTGCATAGAAAACGTTCTCGTGGCTGAAGCCCAGATCGGAAGCACCGAAGGAAAGTATATTGTGAAGTGCAGCCCCAGGCTAACGAATGGGATTAATAAAAGTCTTTTTCTGAGCAATTTTTATCGGCGCCATGATAAAAAATAGTGTTCTATTGTTTCTGATTCTGAACAAAAGTTGCATAGCGGTGATATCGCCAGACCAGCCCTATGCGAATAGAAATTGAACAGGGGGACACGACATCGAAATCTGGCGAATATGGCTTCCAACTGTTTTTGAACACCTATGAGTTTTCCATGGCAATCCTAATTGAGTAAATTCTGGTGCTGACGTTATTGCTTCCATAGCGTCTGCACGAAGCGAAAGTTTTCTTTATCTTGTCGCGGTTATAGTGGCCCCTTCGGGGAGGACTGAAAGTACTGGCCCTTGCAATGCTGCTCGTGCTAGATAGTAAGTGATTTCATTTATTTCTAAGCCGCAATGACCAGGTACCCACACTAATTTCAGTAGCTGCAGCTGAGAAGAACTAGCATAAGGAGCGTCTTTAAGATCATGAATTTTTTTGACGCCGTAATTGACGTACATAATGACAGAAAATCCGTGTTTATGATCGCGTTATAGGCATTCAAAGGTAGCTTTTGCAGCGCTAGAACTATTGTAAACACTTCAGCTTCAAAAACTGGAGTGAACTTCAGTATTCCTAATGAAAAAGACCAGTCAAGCCAATTAGAGTATATACCCACACCTGTCTTTTCTCAATTATTGAAGCATCTGTGGCTTTATTGTTGTTTGTTTCTGCATGTGCAAAATAATCCTGCAGTCGGCTATTTAGGACCCTATAAGATTGTAACTTGGGCTTAGAGGGAAAAAAACTCATCGAATTCTGTCTTAAGAGTCTGCTTTGTGATCTGCGCCGCAATCACATCTCAAAATTTTACATTTATCCCATCTAGTTGTTTCTCGACAAAAGCAATCTGAGGTGTTCGAAACCGTGGCCAATGGGCAAGAAAAAAGGTGTATGGGTCGTTTATAAAAGCATATTTAGATCGTCTTGGCGCATATCTACAAAATTTCAGAAACGTCTGAACCGTTAGGATACGAAAACGAGAAATTAATGTAGGTAATCCTGCTTACTGACACAAAACATTCTTTGTTACAAACCTAGGAAGCCCTAGACTCAATCTCAAGGCTTCTTGTTCATGCATAACCAGAGGCTTTATTTTGTAAGCAGGGCCACCTGACAACAATAAGCACCCAAATTCCAGCATTGGTCGCATATACATTTTACATATCATCACCATTGTGCTTGTACGTAGACCCTATCAACGGCTGCTAAGCTACGAAGAATTCCTAAGACACGTTGTGCTTTACATGCCATGCTTTCTATGTGGGAAGTCCAGTTTAGGTTTGACTTATAAATTACTCTAAATATTTAAGAGATTACACCTGCGGAGTGGGCTCTTGTTTATAACATATTGAAATTTAGATGGTATCTGATAACAGGAGTATCAATACTGCACTCTTACTTACATTTTAGGTCATGCAGATTGCATCTAGTCATCTCTCCAGCATATTTACACATCTCTGTACATTTTGATATAAACAATATATGTCACTATGTGCCATGAAAAATGCAATATCAACGGCATATACAAACACGCTCACGTTCTGGCAATGCGGGATTGTGCTCATTAACATGTTAAATAGAAATGGCGACAATACATTGCATTGGAGGACAACACCGCGAGTTTGTTTGCACTTTGACGTTGCACAACCATCTTTAAAACAATAAAACTCTCTTCCACTCAAAAATTCTCCAACCCACGCCGATATATATTTTGGGAGATTATAACTCTCTACTATGTATAATAAAACTGAATGTTCTACACTATCATATCCCTTAGCTATATCCAATGTCACTAGTACCGCATGTTGTCTTCTTTTGCGAGCAAGCTGAATGCAGCTTTCTAAATCTGCGTGTGAACACCAGATTGAACAATCTGTTCTGAAACCAATTTAATTAGGGTTTATTATCAAGCACAGGAGTGTTTAATATCAAGCAGAGGAGGCAGCACAGGAGCAGATAGCCAGACCACTAAAAGGCCAGCGGGACGGGATGCTTGCGAATAGCCCTAATCTCGTAGTGTTGATTTTTACCCTTTAGATGAAGACACTTGAAGGTATGCTTCAGCCGTTTTCAAGCACCCACTTTTGCTTTCTAGATTGTATGGAGTAATAGCTGGACATAATTTTTAAGTGCAGGTCAAAGAACCATCATTATTATATTCCTTATTCTAATCATGCAATGATATCAGTTCATCGCTGCTGAATGCATCGATAGATAGTCACCGCATCGACCCACAGTGACACATTTCCTCTCGGATAGCATCAAGCTCTGTGGCTGTTGATGTGACTCTACCTCGATTCGTCGAGTGATATATATTTTTGGGATGACAAAGGCGGAGGTATATAGCGGAGGTATGTAGGTATATAGGTATATCGGGGTATAGTACATAGGTATATAGGTATATATGGTATATAGGTATATAGGTATCAAGCGGAGGTATATAGCGTAGTAGCTCTGTCGGTGTACACGTGCACGGTACATTAGTTTGCTGTGTAAAGGTAATTGATGAAACTAGAGACTTCTTCGTGGAAGCGAAAATCATATCTAACAGACGATTTGGGTAATACCCACGGTCGTATTCGAGGAACACTTGGGGGAGAAAACCTAGCTGGCAGAATGTTCGCGTGCCATGAGGCTGCTCTTGAAAAAAAAAAAACTGCAGTCTGCGACGAGCTGACGGCGGGTGCTGCGTCTGCGGGTCAACAAGTGAAGAAACATACGCAATGGGTTGTGGCGTATGTATAGGCTGATGGGACAAGTCTGAGTTTCCTTATTGGATCCGTTCGTCGACGTCATGCGTGGTGGGCCCAAGCATGGTCGCAACCATTGAGCTTGAATGATAAATCTCCTCTTTGAGAGCATGGACATGCCTTACCGTATATATCCTATAAAAATAGCAGTGTGAATTGAAGAAGTGACGATTATGACAGGTATCATCTTGCTCCTGTCACAGTCCGAAGAACGAGAACAAAACTTTTTAATTATTATAGCAGGGCTGTGACGTTTATCGACCACGCCAGATCCCTCTTTATGATTACCCAAAAAAACTTGTAGTGCGTTACAGCTGGTATTATTGTTCTATTAATAGTTATAAGGTATCTTAGCAGAAGACTACGCCTGGGACAAGCACTGCGCATTTGCCAATTCAAAGAATGGGATCCTAAGGCCAGAGCTATTTGTCTGTGAATGTCATTTCACGTTGAAGTTGAGCACGCAGTTGTACGGAAGAAGCTCCGGACGCCTATAAGCATATGTCGTCTTTCTGTGCCCTCATCTTCACCGTGCTTTAAATTTCTGCTTTCAGTCCTGGAAGTTTACTTCTAGTCCAAACATTGAATAAGATTGGGCTGAGAACTCTCCGTTGTAGAACACCACGGTGAATGTTACATCGAACGGTGTCTCCATCCCAAGTGACCCTGTAAATTCGTTGGCCACAAAGGTAATTTACCATCCAGGTGCACGTCGTCCACCGAAGTTTATATCTTCCAGAGCGTCAAGAATGGAATATTCAGGTACACTATCGTAGGCAACATTTATGTCTAGGAAGTCAGTTGACTCTAGTTTGCGTCGGCTTCTTTCCGCTTCAACATTTTAAATCCAGTCGACCATGCCATCAACTGCAAATAGGTCTCTTCTAAAATCAATATTAAATTCAGAAAATAGATTATTGCTCTTTAGAAGCCAATATAATCTTGACAGGAGCATCTTTTTCATCACTTTTCCAATGCACCTGGCAAAGGCTATAGGCCTGAAAGAGGAAAGTTGATGAGGGCACTTGCCAGGTTCGAGCGACACAAAAATGCATCTGCATCTCTCATTCAGCTCGAAGATTTCTTCACTGTCACGAGGTGTTAAAGTGAGATAGCTGTTTATGTCCTTATGTCGTGCTTTACTGAAACGGCGGTGTGCAGCCCACGTTGCCGTCAGGTCCTGGTACCGGTGAATGCCGGGACACAGATTGCAGCGTCCATCTCATGCATTGTGAAAGGCATATCGAGGCGCTCACCAGCAAGGGGGGGCAGAATTATGGTAAGAGACTCAGTAATAACATAAGCGGTGGTCGCCCTAAGGCTATAGCAGTCACGGGCTACGTCGATTTTTCTCCAACCTTGGTGTAGAGTCACGACTCGAAATGATTGACTGCGTTATGGAATTATCTGCAGACTTCGTACCAACCTTTACATCATAGAGAATGTTGCGTTGGGTCCAGATGTCTGCAGAATGTTCCCCACCGCTGCCTGTCAATCTTGTCAAAATGCTAAAGAACATGAAGTTGAGCTCTAATGGTGATTTTGTATTTCTTTGACGTCATTCTTCGCGACGATGGATTGCACGAAGGACATTTTTTATTGAAATTCGGTTCCTCATATCTGCAATGGTAGGTCAGTTTGTCATATTGTGTGCCACAGGGAAGTAGCATTGATAAAGCCGTGTGGTGACAGCTCGTCTTGACAAATGTCTTCAACAATGTCGCGTGTGTTTTACGGATGTAGCATGAAGCTGAGACGCAAAACCACTTAGAATGTACATAGGTTGAAATGATATTTTGTTCTGGTATTTTACCGCGTAACTAGTTCGTATTTTAGACAAAATTAGCAGCTGGAAGGTGATCGCTACCACGGGCATACAAATGCGTCTACTAACATGCGATACACGCAAGGCTCCCAAATACAAATGTAAAGTCTAGGCAGCGGCTCTAGGAAGTACCGCGATAAATGTAGGCGACCAGTTACGAGTACTTTGGGTGCAGATAAAGTTTGCCAGGTCTCTGCAGTGCTATCCGAGAGAAAATGATGTGCATTGAAGTCGCCAATCACAATATGTGGGCTTTGTGTGGCTTGCGGTGCTGTATTCAGGTGAGTGCCGTCGATTTTAGCGCTTGTGTAAATGTATCCTCCGATTGGTGCAAACGTCTGTATTTCATTCGTAATCGTCAGGCTAAATAATCCTGTGTGGCGTGATTTCGCCTTTTAGGTATGCCTGGTCGTGTCGTTGACAAACTAGTTCTTTGTTTGCTCGTTGATCACTAGAAGATCACATTTTGGTATTAGGTCAGTTTGAGTCTTGTCCCGCAGACAAGAAGCCCTGAAAACTAAACCAATTACGTGTAGTCCACCAGCTGACCATGTAGACCTTGAGCATCCTTTTGCATGACGAGTGTCTGCCGCATGCGTTCAACAAATGTAATTACATATTAGATTATTGAAGCACCAATATGTACAAGTGGCTTCAACAGCTGTAAATCAGCACTATTGTCAGGGATATTTAAGCCACCAAGAATATTACGCATTGAGCCAATCAAACGTTTCAGCATAAACCTGTTTTCTCCATTATCCGCCTTATTGTTGTATTTATTGAGTGTAGTAGCATTATCCAATGAGGGCATACGTGAATATTGATGGGAGCAAACGCCACTGTAGCTTCGACGTATTCAACACCAATGAATGACTGTTTGCCTTGCACTTGCGTAGACTCTGGAGTTGTTTACTTGAAAGCAGGTGAAAGCAGGCAAAGAAGTGGTGAAAGTTCGTATTCGGTTGTTTATTTTTTACGCAATGACCGCTGCTTGTTCGCTTGTGTCAAATTAAATGACGTTAACGACACCGCACAGCCCTTATGGGGTTTTTACGGTATAGACGCATTTTTACGGGATTGAATCGTACCGGCTTAAAGCCGCTATGCACCGATGATCTCACCAGAGAAGGATTGGCCACCCTGGTGCAGTATCTGGCCACCCCCTCCCGTAGGCATTCGTCAATTAACTCATGGCCCTCAGTCCCCACCAGCTGCGGAGCAACTGACCACGGCGGCGGTCAGATCTGCAAAGCAGCAGAGGGTGCTAGGAATCTCTGGATACGGACAGGCCACCATTGGAACTTGAACTTAGCAACTTTTAACGTTAGAACGTTATATAGTGAGGGAAGTCTAGCTGTATTATTAGAGGAGCTAGAAGGCATTAAATGGGATAAAATAGGGCTGAGTGAGGTTAGGAGGACAGATGAGGCCTATACTGTGCTACAGAATGGGCATGTCATTTGCTATTGGGGCTTGGCAAACAGAAGAGAACTGGGAGTAGGGTTCCTAATTCACAGAAACATAGCTGGCAACATAGAGGATTACTATAGCATTGTTGAAAGGGTGGTAGGCATTGTAATTAAACTGAATAAAAGATACAAAATGAAGGTAGTACAGGCTTACGCGCCTACATCCGGCCATGATGACGCTTCAGTTGAAAGCTTCTATGAAGACGTGGAATCGGCAATGAGTAAGGTGAAAACACAGTATACTATAGTAATGGGCGACATTAATGCAAAGGTAGGGAAGAAGCAGGCTGGAGATCAGGCAGTAGGAGATTATGGCATCGGCACTAGAAACGCCAGAGGAGAGCTACTAGTAGAATTCGCAGAACGCAATAATCTGCGTATTTTGAATACCTTCTACCGAAAACGAGAAAACCGCAAGTGGACATGGAGGAGCCCTAATGGCGTAAATAAGAACGAAATAGACTTTATAATGACTGCACACCCAGGAGTCGTGCAGGATGTGGAAGTGGTTGGCAAGGTAAGATGCAGTGACCATAGAATGGTACGGGCTCGAATCCGCTTAGACTTGAAGAAGGAACGACAGAAACTGATACGCAAGAAGCAAATCAATGAGCTAGTACTGAGAGGGAAAGTACAGGAATTCAGAGTGTCACTGCAGAACAGGTACTCTGCTCTTAGCGAGGAAACCAACCTTAGCGTAGATACAATGAATGATAATCTGACGAGTATCATCACGGAGTGTGCAGTGGAAGTTGGAGGCAGGGTAGCTAGACAGGACACCGGCAAGCTTTCCCAGGAAACGAAGAACCTAATTAAGAAGCGTCAAATCATGAAAGTGTCAAGTACAACAGACAAAATAGAACTGGCAGAGCTTTCGAAGCTGATTAATAGACGTAAAGTATGCGATGTAAGAAGGTATAACATGGAGAGAATTGAGCACGCTCTGAAAAACGGAGGAAGCGTCAAAGCAGTGAAGAGGAAACTTGGGATAGGCAAAAGGCGGATGTATGCACTAAGGGACAAAGAAGGCAAATTAACTACCAATATGGATAGGATAGTTAAAATAGCGGAGGAGTTTTACAGAGATCTGTACAGTAGCCGAGACAACCACGACCTTAATACTATAAGAACTAGCAGTAACCCAGACGACACCCCACCGGTAATGATAGAAGAAGTGAGAAAAGCTTTGGAGAGCATGCACAGAGGCAAAGCTGCTGGTGAGGATCAAGTAACATCAGATCTGCTGAAAGATGGAGGACAGATTGTGTTAGAAAAACTAGCCACTCTATTTACGAGGTGTCTCCTGACGGGAAAAGTACCAGAGTCTTGGAAGAACGCTAACATCATCTTAATACATAAGAAAGGAGATGACAAGGACTTGAAGAATTACAGGCCGATCAGCTTGCTCTCTGTAGTATACAAGCTATTTACAAAGGTAATTGCTAGCAGAGTAAAGAAAACATTAGAATTCAATCAACCAAAGGAACAAGCAGAATTTAGAACAGGCTACTCAACAATTGACCACATTCATACTATCAATCAGGTAATAGAGAAATGCTCAGAGTATAACCAACCACTATACATAGCCTTCGTAGATTACGAGAAGGCGTTTGATTCAGTAGAAATATCAGCCGTCATGCAGACACTGCGGAATCAGGGCGTAGATGAAATATATATATAAACATTCTGGAAGAAATCTACAGGGGATCAACTGCTACCATAGTGCTTCATAAAAAAGCAACAGAATACCAATAAAGAAGGGTGTAAGGCAGGGGGACACAATCTCCCCAATGCTATTCACTGCGTGCTTACAGGACGTTTTCAGAAGCCTAGAATGGGACCAGTTAGGAATAAGAGTTAATGGAGAGTACCTCAGTAACCTGCGCTTCGCCGATGACATTGCATTGCTGAGTAACTCAGGGGACGAATTGCAACTCATGATTACGGAGTTAGACAAGGAGAGCAGAAAGGTGGGTCTTAAAATTAATCTGCAGAAAACGAAAGTAATGTACAACAACCTCGGAAAGGAGCAGCGCTTTGTGATAGGTAATAGTGCACTTGAAGTTGTAAAAGACTATGTCTACTTAGGGCAGGTAATAACCGCAGAGCCTAACCACGAGATTGAAGTAACTAGAAGAATAAGAATGGGGTGGAGCACATTCGGCAGGCACTCTCAAATTATGACAAGTAGATTGCCACTGTCCCTCAAGAGGAAGGTATATAACAGCTGTATCTTGCCGGTACTTAGCTACGGAGCGGAAACCTGGAGACTCACAAAGAGGGTTCAACTTAAATTGAGGACGACGCAGCGAGCAATGGAAAGAAAAATGGTAGGTGTAACCTTAAGAGACAAGAAGAGAGCAGAGTGGATTAGGGGACAAACGGGAGTTAAGGATATCATAGCTGCAATAAAGAAGAGGAAATGGACATGGGCCGGGCATGTAGCACGTAGACAGGATAACCGCTGGTCATTAAGGGTCACCAACTGGATTCCCAGAGAAGGGAAGAGGGTAGGGGAGACAGAAGGTTAGGTGGGCAGATGAGATAAAGAAGTTTACGGGTATAAATTGGCAACAGCAAGCACAGGACCGGGTTAACTGGCGGAACATGGGAGAGGCCTTTGTCCTGCAGTGGACGTAGACAGGCTGATGATGATGATGATGATGAATCAAGTATGAGTCATCGCCCAGCCTTGTTAGCTAATCAACTATGTTTGTATTACGCTATATGTTGGTAATGGTGGACGACTGACTCACCCAGCAACGAGTATTATTGATGAAATCGTGGGATCACGAAGTAAAGCCCACTGCAGTCACAATCATACTAATTCCCCTATAAAGCCACCTAAATCCAGCTCCGTCATTCACTGGTCTTTCATATAGCGTCGTGGAGGCAACCTAAATGTATGTATGGTGTACTGTGGAATAAGTGCAAGACTATTGCCTGGGGGTGGGAGTTGCTGTCAAGACTGCACACACAATTGCTACAAAAGTGCCTACATTAGCAACAATACTAACAAGCTAGCCTCAATTGCAGTCGAAGCTGCTGTTCCCACTTTACAACGTAATAGTGAACAATTAGGAGTGTTTCTATTGTATTATTCGAGGTAAAAGGCGCGAAGACACTGACCGTTGAACAACAAACTGTGTGTGTGCAGGCTCGTGCAGGAGTGTGTCATCTGTCGTTGTCTTCGCACTTTTTACCCCCAATAAGACCTATTTTAGTTTCCCGACACTCACGGCCACGCACAATGCCATTATAGACTCGTATATTGCTGTCTTGCACCCGTGCGGATGAGTGTGGACATTATTCATGTTACCTCTTTTAGCCGGGACTTTCGCTTAGTATTTCATTGGGTGCTGAAATGAATGATTAAAAATATAAATTTGCCAGCACCTGCAGCGCTGATTTACTAGTAAAGATATTACTGTTCCTGTGATTCTACTCTTTCGGTGGCTTACAACCCCACTTGGTGATTTCGCGAAGGCATTGCGGTGTTTGCCTCAAGACCTCGTGCTTAGAAGTCAACCGAGAGCTCGAATTCTGCTTCACAACTGGGCTTATACGCACGAACACCAGCGTGAACACTAGGTGTTGGTCAAGCAAACTCTATACTCCGTTTCATGCAGCCGGTGAAACTCAGCGAAAGCTGTTCAAGAAGTTTGGCCAGGAAGGTGTTTGAGTATACGCATCTTGCAATACAGTTTCGTCATTGTAAACGCTCATGTGAGCTGAGCAAGAGCCTATGCGAGATGCGTAGCGACGTGCTGCTGATGAGGCGCCAAAAAAGTCTTTACAAAAAGTTGTTAACAAATCCAAAATAACTTAATAAAAACCGTATTAGCGTGGCTTGTTTGTATTTGAGGCACAAAACATCTTCATTTAATAAATTCGAGGCATTTCGTAGCGAACTTCGGCGACTTTGGGCGTATCTATCTATCTATCTATCTATCTATCTATCTATCTATCTATCTATCTATCTATCTATCTATCTATCTATCTATCTATCTATCTATCTATCTATCTATCTATCTATTTATCTATCTATCTATCTATCTATCTATCTATCTATCTATCTATCTATCTATCTATCTATCTATCTATCTATCTATCTATCTATCTATCTATCTATCTATCTATCTATCTATCTATCTATCTATCAATCTATCTATCTATCTGTCTGTCTGTCTGTCTGTCGGTCTGTCTGTCTGTCTGTCTGTCTGTCTGTCTGTCTGTCTGTCTGTCTGTCTGTCTCTCTGTCTGTCTGCCTGTCTGTCTGTCTGTCTGCCTGCCTGTCCAGCCGCCTACGACTTTTACGGCCGTTTTGATAATGGGATTTATACCAGAATTGACATGGCATAACATGACTGCATGACGTCAGTGACTATTCATAACATGAAAATCATGGCATCTATGGCATAATTTACATGTCATGGTCTTGCTGCTCTTGTGGTGGTTTCGTTCACAAGACATATTACAAACGTGGTATCGTATGACATGACTGCATTGTAAACATAAGTGGTAAGCCATAACGTAAAAATCATGACGTGCAAGTCACATAAGTCAAGACTGCAAGCCACGCTTATGGTGCGCTTGGGGTCGTTTTGCTAGCTTTACATATACCAAATTTGGTGTAACGTGATTTTAGTGGACGAGAAAGGTATATGACTGGTACAAACATGATAATTATGATATGCGTGACATGTAAGAACACGACTGCATACCACGCTCGTGATGCACTCGCAACCATTTCGCTAGCTCCACATATAGCAAACTTGGTATTAAGTGACGTGAATGGGTGACAAAGTTAAATGACACGTCCAAACACGATAATCATGACATTCGTGTCATGTAGGAACATGGCTATATACCACGCTCATGACGCGCTCACTGCCGTTTTACTAGGTTGACACATACCAATTTTGGTATTACGACCCCGCCGAAGTAGCCTAATGGCCGAAGTACTCGGCTGCTGACTCGAAGGTGGCGGGAATAAATCCCGGTTGTGGCGGCTGCACTTTCGATGGAGGGGAAAGTGCTGTAGGCCCATGGGCTGAGATTTCGGTGCACGCTAAAGAACCCCAGGTGGCCGAAATTTCTGGAGCCCTCCACTGCGGCGTCTCTCACATACATATGGTGGTTTTGGGACGCAAAACTCTACATATCAATCAATCAATCAATCTATCAACTTGGTATTACGTGCCGTGTAAAGTAGATGAAAGTAAACAAAGGGAAATTGGCATGCAGCTTGCGAAAAAGTACGTCAATAATTTTCTGCCGCATACTACAGACACACTGCTCGCAAATTACTGCTGCAAAGTGAAATAGCTGGTGTCACGCTTGAATACACGCAGTGATTGGACTTACGCGTAACATTTGCTAGGCTCATAGTTTTTCTGGTTCATTATGATTGCCCAATGGTGATGGAGCTCGACTTTTATTGTGTGGATTTAAATCTGACCAATCTAAAAACCGCGCACCGGCACGATTTCTCTGTCGTGTTGTGATCGTCACAGACAGTGCTGAGTAAAAGTTTCCTCTTGCGCTGATTGTTTTTGCAACTAAAAACGTCGGATTCGTGCCCAGGTGACTTCTTGTAAGCGGGAGCGGCGTGAATAGTCGTTTTCTGATATTAAAAAAACTCAAAAGCACCTCTTGCCATCTTAACATGGTGCAACAGCTACCCGCCTTAACAGTGCAGAACAAAGTGGGCATTTGGGCGCGAGGTAAATGTGTTCTGGTCTATATGCGTGACCAGACAGAAACATACGCGCGAACCCATATAAATGATGGTTACATTCACTCCCTTTCCGCCATCCTAAAACAAATTTGTGGCCATGTACGCCGCTACACTCATCCACAATATCCATTGGCGGAAAAGATAAGAGCAGACTTTCGAAGCAACCCCTGCATCCAGTATCTTGTACAAAGTCGGGCACGTGCTAGTTAGCAATTTGTCTGTTATATCATCAACAGGTCAGTTGGAAAACAACGCTTGCTCTAGCCATTTCGCTTTTGTGTGCCTCATCTTGTTTTTTAGCTGTTTACTTTTCCCTTTTTATGCTAGTTACGTACCAACTATCCCGCTAGAACACTTCGACAATATCTCTGATTCATGACGTATGATTGAAGGTAGTTGTAGTAGCTGTAAAAACGGAGACAAAACTGTAGGAAACGGTATCTGACTCTCAATTTTCATTCCAAGAAAAACATTTTTAAAGAAAGTACAAGTGATTGAATTTTTTTTAAAAAGCTTTAATAGTTTAAACTGACTTAAAGGTTAATTGCAGGAAGTGTTATGCCAAAAGCTACGCTTTATTTTCTTGGCTCACCAGCTTTTTGGCATGTGGTTGTCTGTCTTACACATTTGACAGTAGGTACGAGGGAAAGCCGATGACGATCGCATTTATCAATGTCAGGGAGCGTCACGCCCGTGACCTCGTACTCCCCCGGCAGCAAGTGACAGGCACGGCGTAGCAACTCCGCAGACTGCGCGGCCTCCACGCTAGCCCTCTGACGTCATCTGTCAAACTAGCGTACTCGCGCATTCCTTTTCCTCTCGCGAACGCTGTTCCGAGCAGCCTGTCACCCTTTGTGAGAACGAAGGAAGTGACGTCCCGCGCAAGCAGCACGTGCGCTGTTCTAGCACGAGACAGGGTGGCCATGAGACAAATGGCAGGGTGGCCAGCAGCAAATGAAATAACATTATTTGACGTTTTACGTAGTAAGACCACGGTATGATTATGAGGGGCGCTGTAGTGCAGTACTCCTGAGATTTCGAAGATCTGGAGTTCCTTAACGCTCCCTTACTTCGCACAGTACACGAGCCTCTACCATTTCCGCTCCACTGATCGAAATGCGACTGCCGTGGCCGGTACCGAACCTGCGACCTTCAGATCAGCGGTGGAGCGCCCTAACCACTGATCCACCATGGTGACCCAGCAAATGAACCCGAAGTGCAGTTTGCAAATATATACTTAGCAGCTGTGGTTACCGGGAGAGGCGCCCACTTGGCACCGCGATAAGAGACGAAAGAATCGTAAACGACGAATGAAGGACCAAGGAGCACTCCTCGCGTTAGCGACATGCCCGAGGCGTGCGGGACTGCTGTGTACGCCAGAGATAATCATCCCAGCATCACGTACAGAATGCGCGCGAGTGTATTACATGTTCAAGAGAGAGATAAAGTTGAATTGAATACCAGGAGGTTAACCTGAAGAATTTTTTCAATTTTTTTACCCTGCACTGGGAAACGGTAAAGGTGGAACAGAAAAGTGATGAAGGAAAGTACTTGAGAAAATATAAGTGAGTGAAACAACTGTATTCGTGCCTCGAAAAGCGCGAGTTGACTCGACGTCACCTGGCTTGCCCCCCTTGGGAACTGTCAGGTTAATTCTGATCGCCCTCGGGCAGGCCCTCTGGACGGTCAGTATTTGCGAGGCCAGGTCCTCGGCCTTTCTTCATTTGCTCTTGCCGGAAAGGAGAACCGGCAGAGGTGCAGCCCTCAGGACATGCTCGAAGTCCGCATAACCACCGCATAGGCGGCAGAGGGGGCAGTCCAGGATTGGGAACCATTCGGGGTATATTGTGTGCAGTGCCGCAGGTCCTGAATAAGTGCTGGTTTGGAGCAGTCTGAGAGGTACACTTTGGTCCTCGCACATCGAAGAGTGTGGTAGGGGGAGCACTCGTCTTGAGAAATAATGGTTCTTGCATATGTATAAAATGGTGGAAAACAAGAACAAAACTTGCACACACACTCAAGCAAAGGAAGGCCGTAGTCGTTTAGGGAATGGAAGTTTGTGTGGTTATACATTAAATAAATTAAAGTGGTTGAATTTTCCGTGCAATGTGTCTGGTTTCCTTGCTCTGCAAAGAAACCGATTCTTGGATCACTCACTGTAGCTATTGCTCATGCGAGGTATGAAACGGCTGCACAACGAGTAGAGGGTCAGAATTCCAAGGACAGTATTTCAGTCTTATCGGGATAGTTTCGTTTCCAGAAACATTGAAGGTTCTAGGCACGAATGCCCCACGGAACAAGGACTGTTGCGAAGGCCACTCTCAGAGTACAGGTCAGAGCAGACAATGTAACTGCAAGTGCACAGCGAGAGGAATTACTAAAGAAGCAAACAAGGAAGAGGGGTTCATCATCTAACATGACACGCTTTACTATTCTGCTACACTTTTTAATTTTTTTTATTTCATTCAGGTTGTTATGAACGCATTTTAAGAAATGTACAACACTGATTGGACCCATAGCCATAGGCTAGTAGAGGGTCTAACTGGAGAAAGTATACAAGCAGAATAAAATTTGTATATAAAAAATGCAGAACATCAAAAAACGTTGAGTTTTCAAAAAAACGAACAAAAATACAATAATATATCATTTGGATTTAAGGTTACGTAAATGCTTGAGAAAACGTACAGAAATGTATATAGAACACATTGTTGCACTTTGCTCATAAATAATGAAATAATCAAGTACAGACAAAACATCAAACTGTGTGTAAGGCTCAGTACATGGTCATTACTATAGATCTACATGTAGCAAATATTTTTTGAGTGGGCTCGAAAAAGCCCTAGAATCTTTAATCTGAAGTGGTATGTTATTCCACACTTTAGCTCCTACGAACTGTAGTAAGTGTTCACCATACACGTTTTTAGTAGGTGGAAGATTAAAATTCCGCAATGTCATGCTTCTAGTTACACGGGGCGAGGAAGAAAAGATAGATACATCGAAAGGTACACTGTGTGCAATAAAATTATTGATGGTGACTGCGGTTTTATGCTGCCGTAAGTAATCAAAAGGTAGAATATCCAACTTGTGACACAAAGACGCACTGGGTTCATTATATGCCGCATATTGTATTATTCAAAGCGCACGCTTTTGTAATATTCGAATAGGATCAAGGTAGTATTAAAGGTCCGTCCCCATGAGTCTAAGCAGTATGACAGGTGACTATGAACAGCCCCGCCGCGGTGGTCTAGTGGCTAAGGTACTCGGCTGCTGACCCGCAGGTCGCGGGTTCAATTCCCGGCTGCGGCGGCTGCATTTCCGATGGAGGCGGAAATGTTGTAGGCCCGTGTACTCAGATTTGGGTGCACGTTAAAGAACCCCAGGTGGTCAAAATTTCCGCAGCCCTCCACTACGGCGTCTCTCATAATCAGAAGTGGTTTTGGGACGTTATACCTCACAAATCAATCAATCAGGTGACTATGAACAAACGAAAAATAGAGGACTGTGAGAATATTTCTGCTAAAATAATATCTAGCAGCCAGTAGCATACTGCAGCCAGATGCTAGCTTAGTACAAACAGATAATTTGTTTTTTCCAGTGTAACTGGCTGTCGAACAGTACACCGAGATATTTAAATTCTTTTACATGCTCAAGTTGGCAGTTGTTCATTGTAATTCGAAATGACTCACAGTTTACATTTCGGTAACGGGAGTGAAAATTTGTGTATTTGGTTTTCTTTGCATTGAGTGTTGATTTGTTCACTGTAAACCACTTAAAAATATTTTCTAGTTCTTCATTAGCTCTATATTATAGAAAGGCTATGTTATCGGCGGTAACTATTAAAGCTGTGTCATCAGCGTACATTAGCAACTCGGCCGATTTGAGTATGCATGGCAAATCACTTACGTATAGTGAGAATACAGTGGCCCCAGGACCGACCCCTGAGGTACCCCTGTCTTTATGTTTAATAATGACTACGAAAGATCTTGCATGTTGACCATTTGATGACGTCCATCAATGTAGTTAGAAAAGAGGCTAAAATTTTCACCGCGGAATCCATAGTGCTTTAATTTCGTAAGCAGAATAATATGGTCGACGGTATCGAATGCCTTTTTTAAATCAATGAAGACTACTGCGACAAGAAGGTTGTTGTGCAGGGCTTTGTCAATCTTCTGTGATAACGATAACACAGTTGCTGATGTGGAATGGTGTGATCTAAATCCCTGCTGCTCCGGGCAAAAAGCATTATATTTTTCTAAGAACAGGTACATTCGTTTTCCAAGAATCTTTTCGAATATGGTGTTTATAATGCTTAACAAAGATATGGGCCGATAGCTTGAAGGATCAGAGCGATCGCCCACTTTATATACCGGCAAAACTTTGGCATTTTGTAAACAAGATGGGTACGTCGACGTACGCAAGCAATGGTTAAATACGTGGCACAAGATGGAACTCAAAATATCAATGTTATCTTTCACAAAGCGAGCAGTAATACCATCTATTCCACTGGCTTTGTTCGTGCTTATATTGGCAACAGTGTCACGAATTTCATCCTCACTGATCTAGTATAGCAAACGTATTTGTTAAGGAGGTTGAAAAACATTTCATTTCTCTACTAGAAACATTTCATTTCTCTATTTCGCGGCTAAGGTAGAGCCGATTTCAGTAAAGAATAGATTAAATTTATCAAGTATACGCGCATTGACTACATCAGGTGATACATGCTGTGTTGGTTCTTTACCGACAACTTCTTTTACAATTTGCCATGTTTTCTTTGAATCTCCTTGTGCTTGGAAAATGAGTAGAGAATAATAGACCTTTTTTGTTGCCTCATTAGATTCACGCATTGATTTCTTAACAGTTTGAATTGACCTAAATATTATTTATTTTCTTGGTGCTGTCTTCACTTGTGGTACAAGAAGTCTTTCTTTTTCAGCAATGCAAGAATCTCTGTTGTCATCTAAGGAGTTAGCGGGGTGTTATAGGAGCATACGGACACGTTTGAACGACTGCATTCAATGGCATAGTGAAGGGCTTTTGTTATGTTCTCTAATTCAATGTTGACGTCATCGTCATACAATGTTTCAAATTCGATGGAGAGAAGATGATTCCGTAATAAGTTGTAATTGATTTTGCTTGCATTGTTGAAAAATTGTGCATTCTTGTTTGGAGTTTTCCTTATGGAAACAAAGGTAGAAAGGTGATCTGCTATCGGTTCATTACAAACACCAGCATTCACTTTCGATGATACGTTAGTTAATATGGGATCAATCGTTGTTGCCGACGTACTGGTTACTCTCGTAGGGGTATGTATGAGATCACGAAAATTGAATGAACTGACCAATTGTGTGTAATGAGTGTAGCTATGGTTTGCGGTGTCTATGTTCATATCCCCAACGATGACTGCTCGGTTCTGATACTTAGTTGAAAGACAGAAAAGAATTTCTTCCATCCTAGTGAGGAAATGCGCTGCATTGGAATTTGGTGGACGGTAAACCATGCCAATTATGTCAAAACAGTGGAGTATGATAAAAAGTGCTTCTAGATTGGGAGAGCTGTGGTTCACGAAGGATATAACTGCATATGCGCAGCCTTTTTTTTTACAAAAAGCGCCACTCCACCATCACGTGAAAATGAGTCTCGCTGATGTGATATGGTTTCGTGTCTGGGATTGTTGACATTCTCTCCTTTTTTAAACCATGTTTCTGTAGTTGCTAGCACATCAAAGTGATTTGTGTGTTTAGATAAAAATGCAAGAAGCAAATTTAGGTTTTTCCGTATACTGCGGATATTGCAGTGAAATATGTTAGTGTATGTCTTATCTATGAGCTGATCTACTTGAGTTATCGTCACAGCCATTTCTCTGAAAGTTCTGCGGTAGGTGATCAAGAAGAGCAGCTACACTAGTTTCGCGAGATCATCGTCGCATGTAACGTGAACTACCTTAGAGTTCTCAGACTTCGTAGCAAGGATTTTTCCTTCGGATACCCAGACGAATCTCCAGTTCTTATCTTTCTTTCTCTGTATAGCCTTACCTAATGGAACCTTATTTTCAAGACACAGATGTTCGTTCACGAACACAGGTTGATTTGTACTGAAACCAAGAGTTGACGTGTTAAGCCTGTTCTTTACTATTAGATCACGTTTGAAGCGAGACAAGAACTTAGCGACAATATTTGGAACATTGTTTGCCTTCGTCGGTACTCTGTGAACAACATCAATATCTTTGACGCTCACCTCAACACGCAAACAGTCGGTAATTTTTTCCACAATCTCCATTAGGTTTTCTTTCTCAACATAGGGAATGCCTTTCAGTTCAATGTTGTTCTGTCTCGAGTATTGCTGTAGATCTATCAACTTTTTCTTGTATCTCTTAATTCCTTTTTAATTTCTATATTTTCTTTCTGACGCTCGATGCTTCCATTTCTCGCCTCAATCAGTTCCTTACGCAGCGACATTATTTCAGTCTTTAGTTTTTCAAAGCTGTCCCTAGCGAAGCTGACAGATGCCCTGATGGATATCAATTCTGCATTGATAGCACTGTACAATGAATCAGTAGTGTTCACGTCTGTTTTGATAGCAGAGAGAACGTCAAGAAACTTCGTGTTCATCTCCTGCATTGTCTTCCCTATCTCCTTTACAGTACTCTGTAGTTTTTCACCTAAGGCATTGGCAAAATCTGTCAGGGCATCCATTTTTCTTTTTTTGGTTCACACTTTGTTCACGAATAGCCACAACAAAATGACAGAGAAAAACGAACGCAATGTCGCAATGACACTTGGAAAAACAAACGCAATGTTGTTTTCAATTATTAGCCGTGGCAAATACGAAGGGCGTCCCTGCTGGCCTCGAGTCTACCCTTCTAGGAACATTCAAACAGGACGTTATTTTAACTATATTTATTAATCAACAGTGGCCGTAAGCAGAACGCTTTCATTTCCGAAGTTGCAGCATTGGCCGGTTGACGTCGTTAAGATGTCCCTGATGTCACGCTTGTCTGAGAATTTCTCTGGAAAGGCAAAGGTAATGTAAAAGGTATTGTGAATAAAGGCTTGCAGTTCCATTTTTTAGTAAAACGCTTATTAAGAAACGCCTTCAGTCTTTTAAGGTGCAATGGAATTTCGTATGATATCTTTCAGGCATTCCTTGTGGCTCCAACTCCATTAACACACCATTATTTCAATTTCCTCAGGTTGAGTTCGCTGAAAAGACTTTGTAAAAATGCCCAAGAAGTAATGAACACGTGGTATCACATCCTAAGCCGCCTTGATGGTCTTGTGGTTACTGTGTTTGAAGGGTTATTCGCAGGTCACGGGATAAAATCCTGGCCTGCGAAGCCACATTTTCGCCGGAGGTGAAAATCACCGAGGCTTGTGTACCTCTGATGCATGTTAAAAACTCCAGGCGGTCTAAGTTATTGCAGCTTTCCCTACGGCGTCTTTCCACAACGGCGCCTTTTGTGGGTAGTTTTACACCCCCATATATCATTATTGTATCCGGCATTTTTCTTCTCTGTATCGTGTCAGGTTATTGGCGATGAAAATCGGTTCACCAATGTTAGCGACAAAAGCCTGCCAGTTTTGTTATCAAGAAAATATGACAATAACGCAAAAAGCCACTTTTGCTGAACCGTGCAGAGCACGCGCATGAACTAGAAAAAATATTGATCGTCAGTCAAGCGTACCTTTGCTAGTGCTGCATACAATATTGTTTAGCATACAATGCATTTTACGTTCTTTGGTGCCACTGGGAGACGCTATATACTTAGGAATGCGGGCATCACCATTCGAGTTCGCGAAAGTTTTGTACAATGGGAAGAAATTGTGCACTCCGGAATGCTGTCGGCAATGCCTTTTTCGTACCTGTTCTGTACCGTACTTTTTCGAACTGTCCCGTACCTCTTGGCTTGGGAAACAAATTACTTGATAACTCTTAACATGCCTACTGAAAATTATCACCGGTGATCAACACTTATGATCGTCAATTTTGGCACGCTGGATTTATTTTTTTGTGCACTCAGCACTTTCTAGTAGTTCGTCCAGGCCCTACTCGCGGTGGTCTAGTGGCTAAGGTACTCAGCTGCTGACCCGCAGGTCGTGGGATCAAATCCTGGCTGCAGCGGCTGCATTTCCGATGGAGGCGGAAATGTTGTAGGCCCGTGTGCTCAGATTTGGGTGCACGTTAAAGAACCCCAGGTGGTCGAAACTTCCGGAGCCCTCCACTACGGCGTCTCTCATAATCATATAGTGGTTTTGGGACGTTACACCCCACATATCAAACAATCAGTAGTTCGTCCAGCCACTAGACCTTGAGAATCTATTTGAATTCACCCATTTCGGTAGCTTAGTGTTTTTTGACAGACCTTTGTGCTTACCCATGTGTGTGTGTTGTCGGGAAAACTTTCATGCGGCTGGTGGCAAAATGTGACGTTGAAAGAAACCCGGCTGGGCCTCCAGTACCATAGACGCACTCAGTATCAATAAAGTTTTGTAATAAAAAATATTTGCAAATCAAATGTAAAATTAACGTGTCTGCTTCACCTCAGGACAGTGTTTGGCAGTAGTAATTCCTGAAATTTACGCCACCAATTCAGTGGAGAGCTGTTGCTAAATGTCATAGAAAGGTTATTCCACAAAATATAATTGTGAAGGTCCGCCGCATGTGTAACGTGTGGAGGTGGTCCTCTCGATTATTCTCCGGCAGCTTTGATTTTGAATCGTTATGTCATACACATTGCGGCGTCCAGTTTCACTAGGCACTTTCAGCGGACCGATATTACGCTCCATTTCCCATTGCGCTCAAACGCCCAACGTTACCGAAGTGCAACGCACGTTTTCGCCTTCAGCCAAGCGTCGTTTGGTCTACGCAATCGCGATGTCACCGGTGCATAAAATTTGTTGTAAAGAAAAATAAAATTTGTTCTTATCTTACTGCAAGATAGTAAATGCTGTGTTAAAAGAGTGTGGAATCATTTACTGTTTGACGCATGAGCATTTTTCTATTTTCTCTCACCTTCACTTGGAGATCGACTACAATTGAAGCCTTCAGGGCAGCTCAAGTGCGTTTCAAACACCCTGCCCTCACGCACCACGCTCACCGCGTTGCCTTATGGTCAACCAAACTAAACAGCTTTTGTAAATAAGTGGAAGAGTGGCTGCGTTCAAAAACAAAGTTGGTACGACTGTTATGCAAAATTGTTTACTATCATACATTCGCGAAATCCCTTTGACGGAAGTACCAAAGAAGCATCTCGAGACGCTACATTGTGGTCCGTAGTGTCAGCTCAAAATCTTTTCGTGGAACTTGATACCAAATGTTCAAAATATTGAAGGGACTGGCTGCGACGACTTCTCGGGCGAGACATAAATTCTTTTGTGTCCTAAATGCCTTCGTGGCTTGTGTGTTTGCCGAAAAACCACTGCGTTTTTGAGCAGCGCGGACTCACGGCAAAAGAGGCCGCCATGTTGGTCGTTTCTTTTCGCATCACATGATCCTATGCTCGTTACGACGGTCAGCTTACACGCTCAGCGCCTGACCGTCTAGCGCAACCACCCACTGGCTCAGCATTGTGGGAGGCAAAATACGGTCAGCTCGAAGTGCGTAGTACTCGTTCCTAACGCGTCATTGTAGCACAGACATGGGTGCGCACCTGCACAGCGAAAAACACGCACTGCCCGAGACTGTCTCGCAACCCCACCTCAATTGAGTGAGCACGAGCCTAGCGTCCGATGATGACAGCACCTCAGCTTCAAGCTTTATTGTTACGATGTTCTGTGTAAATCTGATACATTCTCAGCCATTCACAGGTTGCTTTATTTACGGCTTAAAGTTTTGTTCTGCACGGCAAGTGCGTAGCTGCTGACCTTTCTGCAGAATCTTACTGCTATTCTGGTTACGTGCGAGGTCCACACGTCGCTGGGGCGCGGTGTGCTGGCGCTGGCTGCAGAGCTTTTCTTCACGACAGGAAGGCCATCGGGGCACATCTTGGTCCCAACTACGGAGCAGCGCGAAACGTTCTAGAACTGAGCCTGATATGGGTCTTTTTTATTAATACGTGCAAAAGTGCAAATAAATACGTTTCGATACATATTGTCACGTACCAAGAGCCATTGAGAAGGGACAGGAACAGCGGGGCAGAAAGACACGAGCGTGTATCTTCGAAACGAGGCGCTAACCACACTTCTTCTTCGTTCTCCTTGCCCTTTTCGGCTCGCTAGGGCTTGCCGGCTCACAACTCTAGGTGGCATTATTCCCCCTCCTATTAGAGCATCGACCCGATGCTCATACACAAGGGGACAGCAGGGTCGGTAAGAGGAAAAAAAAGAGAAACGGTAGCTATAGTGCACAGGGCATATGCAGGTGCAAAAAAATTGTCCGAGGTTGGTCATAAGAGAAAAAAAAAACCATTAACAGAGTTCACAGTTCGTTCGAGACCCAATGGGCAATGTAAAAAAACGAAAATGTTTGCTGCCCAGGCATAATAAGACGAGTATCACCGCTTAATATAAGGTTTTAGGCGGACGATATGCACAATCTCTGTTCGTGGTGAGTGGCGCTGAGTCGTTGCCGAGCCTCCGTCTGGAATAACTTCATAGTTGACCTCGTTCAACCGCCGTAATACTTTGTAGGGTCCGAAGTACTTGCTCAGGAGTTTTTCGCTCAGACCTCGCCGTCTAACAGGAGTCCAAACCCACACTTGGTCGCCAGGTTGGTAGGAGACTTGTCGGTGGTGGATATTGTACCTTCGGGCGTCTTCACATTGCTGCGATCTTATGTGCACGCGAGCTAATTGACGTGCTTCCTCTGCACGCTGAATGTAATCGTTGACATCAGGAGTTAGTAGCTCGTGCTGGTCGATGTCACAAGGAATCATAGCGTCTAGCATGGTTTGCACGTCTCTACCGTAAACGAGGCGGAAGGGTGCGAACCTTGTCGTTTCCTGGGTTGCGGTGTTGTACGCAAACGTTACGTATGGCAGGATTTCGTCCCACGTTTTATGTTGCACATCCACGTACATAGAAATCATGTCCGCCAGCGTTTTGTTCAGCCTTTCTGTTAAGCCGTTACTCTGGGGGTGGTATGCGGTTGTCTTGCGGTGGTTTGTGTAACTGAGCTTGAAGATGTCGTCCAACAGTTTTGCCGTAAACGCTGTCCCTCGGTCAGTGATGATGAATGATGGGGCACCGTGACGAAGCACAATGTGGTGCATGAAAAACTGGGCGACTTCAGACGCTGTACCGCGTGGTAATGGCTTCGTTTCAGCATAACGCGTCAAGTAATCAGTTGCGACGATGATCCACTTGTTTCCGGAGTGAGACATAGGAAACGGTCGAAGAAGGTCCATCCCAACTTGGTCAAACGGCGTACGCGGTAAATCGATGGGTTGTAAGAGGCCTGCCGGCTTCACAGGTGGTGACTTGCGACGCTGACATTCGCGGCATCCTTTCACGTAGCGTTTGACACAAGCTGCGAGTTTTGGCCAGAAATATAGCTTTCGAACCCGGTCGAGTGTCCGTGAGTATCCCAGGTGGCCGGATGTCGGCTCATCGTGGCAGGCTAATAGGATGTCATCACGAAGGTCATGAGGGACGACTAGAAGATAAGATCTGCTGCCAACACCAGTGTTTTTCTTGTATAATATGTCGTGTCGTAAGCAAAATGACGGCAACGTACGGGAAAGGGGACGAGGAACAGACGCGGTGCTGCCTTCTAAATGATCGATGATGGGTCTTAACTCGGGGTCCGCTCGTTGCTTACTGAGGAGGTCCGCCCCACTGAGAGTCCCCAGGAAGGTGCTGTCGTCTTCTACAGCTGTAGGGTCGGACTCCAGAGGTGCTCGTGATAGCGTGTCGGCGTCTTCATGTTTTCTACCCGACTTGTATACAATGGTGATATCGAACTCCTGAAGTCGCAGACTCCATCGTGCTAATCGCCCAGAGGGGTCTCGGAGGTTAGCCAACCAACATAAAGCATGGTGATCACTCACAACTTTGAATGGGCGCCCATATAGATAAGGCCTGAACTTTGTAATCGCCCGTATTACCACGGGACATTCCTTCTCTGACGTTGAATAGTTGGTTTCGGCACGTGATAGAGTGCGGCTCGCGTAGGCAATCACACGTTCAATCCCATCTTGTGTTTGCAGCAGGATAGCTCCGAGACCAATGTTGCTTGCGTCAGTGCGCACCTCTGTGTCAGCGTCCTCATCGAAATGACCGAGTAAAGGAGGGGAACACAATCGATGTTGCAGTTCCACAAATGCAGTCGCTTGTTCGTCAGTCCACTGAAATGGGGTGTCGTCACGCGTAAGTCTGATGAAAGGCTCCGCAACCTTAGAGAAGTTTTCAATAAAACGGCGATAGTAGGCGCAGAGCCCCAGAAATCGCCGAAGACTTTTTTTGTCTGTCGGAGCTGGAAAAGAGGCCACAGCGGCAGTCTTCTCGGGATCGGGCCGAACGCCCGCAGCGCTCACAACGTGACCGAGGAACTTCAGTTCATTGTAGCCGAAATGGCACTTCTCTGGCTTGAGGGTAAGGTCAGCGGATCGTATGGCTTCAAAAACACTCCGAAGGCGATGAAGGTGCTCATCAAACGTTTTTGAAAAGACAACGACATCATCTAGATAGACGAGGCAACTTTTCCACTTGAGGTCAGCGAGAATGGTATCCATCATTCGTTGGAATGTGGCCGGAGCAGAACAGAGGCCGAATGGGAGCACTCGGAACTCATACAGGCCGTCAGGAGTTACAAAAGCCGTTTTTTCGCGGTCACGTTCATCGACTTCAATTTGCCAATAACCACTTTTGAGGTCGATTGAGGAAAAGTACTTTGCTCGCCTCAGCCTGTCAAGAGAATCGTCCACTCGAAGCAACGGGTACACGTCTTTCTTTGTGACGTTATTCAGCTTCCTATAATCGACACAAAAGCGAAGTGTACCATCCTTCTTCTTTACAAGGACCACTGGCGATGACCAAGGGCTACTTAATGGCTGTATTACACCGTCTTGAAGCATTTCCTTCACTTCCTTTTGAATCGCGCGTCGTTCGGTTGGTGAAACGCGGTAAGGCTGTTGCCGTATAGGGTGCGCGTCGCCGTAGGTGATAATACGGTGTTTGGTAATCGATGTTTGGCGGATTCTCGGTGAACGTGCAAAACAGGCGTGGAATTCTATCAAGAGGTCGTTAAGCCTTCGTTTGTTTTCGTCAGAAAGCGCTGGATTTATGTCGACGCCCCGGAGAGGTGCTTCGGTATTATCGGTTGCCTCGGAAGCAAAACAGTCAGTCACATTAGTTACTGGGTAGGCATAGGCGATGACAGTACCAGGGAAAAGGTGTCGGCGCTCGTAGCTGAAGTTCGTAACAAGTACCTCGAAATGGCCATCCTGAAGGTCTACTAGGCTTCGTGCTACGCAGACACTTCGGGAAAAGAGCAGGGATCGATTGTTCTCCGCCACCATTTCACCGTGTGCTGATTTGTTACCAGCCACTTGAACCATAACACTTGAGCGCGGTGGTATCGTCACAGCATCGTCAATTACCCGCAGACATACTCGATCGTGGTCGGGATTATGCTCTGGTGTGGCGCTTTTTGTTGAGAACGTGACGAGGCGTTGTCGAATGTCGATGAAAGCACCGTGCTCCCTCAGGAAGTCCATGCCAATGATCTGGTCTCGAGAACACTGATGGAGAACGCTGAAGCTGATAACAAAGGTTTAACCACGAATCTGTATTCGTGCTGTGCAAACGCCGATTGGCATGACGATGTGCCCGCCAGCAGTACGAATTGGCTTGAGGTTCCAAGGCATCGTCACTTTCTTTAGAAGAGCAGCCTGTTTTTCACTTATTATAGAAAAATCCGCACCCGTGTCAACTAAAGCAGTGACTTTGCGACCGTCGAGCAGCACTGAAATATCTAATGAAACCTTTTCGGAACCAGCTGGTGTCGTCGTCGTCATCGGGGAATCTTCAGTTTGCGGAAGCGTCGGTAGGAGGCCTTGAGCTAGTCCAGTATGAGCGGCCTCACCCCCGAAGGTCGCTGTGGTTAGTTTTCCCGGCGCGGACTGGAGAACCAACCCTGCGCCACGCTCGAATAGGTGCGGCGATTAGGAGAAAATCGCCGCGGCGACGGGGAGCGTGACTGGTGCAAGAATGACGAAGTTCCGCGCTGTTGAGCCACATACTCTTCAATATCAGGGGGCCGCTGACCGAACCTGGGTGGTGGTGAGTTCGTCGAAAATCCGCGTAGTCCAAGTTGCCGGTAAGAACAGTGTCGGTAAAGATGCCCAGCTTCGCCACAGTGGAAGCAGAGAGGACGTCGATCAGGCGCACGCCAGACGTCTGATTTTCGCGGGATCAAGCGAGGTGCGCTGTAATATGGCGCCGCTTGGACCGTCTGCAGCATGGCTGGGGCCACGGTGGGATGCGGGATCGCGGGTGTTACAGGTTGCTGCAAAGCTTGAGCATACGACATGCGGGGGAAGTCACCGGGTGGTTGATAATCCCGCATGCAAGATGGTTCTCTTAAAGCATGCTGGACTTCATCTCGGACAACGCTGGAGAACGAAGAGGTAGGGGGCTGCGAGGGCACTGACAGCTTCTGGAGTTCTTCGCGGATGACTGAACGTATGAGCTCTCGGAAAAAATCCATTTGGCCACCGAAAACTCCAAAGTAGTCCGTAGTTGAAGCATTGACGTGACGCTCGTATGACGGGGCCCGGTGCCTAAGGGTGCTTTCGATGGTGACAGCTTCCGTGAGAAATTCTGACACAGTCTTGGGTGGACTGCGTACAAGCTTACCGAAAAGTTGCTCTTTCACCCCGCGCATGAGGTAACGTACCTTCTTTTCTTCTGGCATGCCAGGGTCAGCTCGGTGGAAGAGGCGCGTCATTTCCTCGACATACATCGCAACCCCTTCATTTGGTAGTTGTATGCGGGACTGCAGATCGCGCTCAGCTCTCTCCCGACGGTCAGGGCTTGCATATGTCGCAAGAAGTCGGCGTTTGAAGTCTTCCCATGATGTAAGAATACCTGCCCGGTTCTCGTACCAGACACGTGCGCCGTCCAAAAGACTGAAATAGACGTGCCGCAGTTTGTCTGCGTCGTCCCACTGGTTGTGCACGGCAACGAACTCGTAATGAACAAGCCAATCTTCCACATCCTCAAGTGCAGTGCCATGAAAAGGATTTGGCGTTCGCGGTGTGAGTAAGGTGCAATGGAGCGGCGTTGTGCCGTTCGTACCGGTTGGGCTGGTGTCGGCATGGCTGTTCGGAGCTGCCATATTGTTTGCGAGCAGTCCAAACTCAGGAGATTGCCCTCGGATCCTTCTGCTGGCACGGTGCACAGGAGTGACCACCGGTACGACGCTTGTCTTCCTGGTATGTGGAGGGGTACGGTGCATAGATCACCCAGCTCTTCCACCAGTTTGTCACGTACCAAGAGCCGTAGAGAAGAGACAGGAACAGCGGGGCAGAAAGACACAAGCGTGTATCTTCGAAACGAGGCGCTAACCACACTTCTTCTTCGTTCGCCTTGCCCTTTTCGGCGCGCTAGGGCTTGCCGGCTCACAACTCTAGGTGGCAATATATTAGAACACCAACCTAGGCGGAGATTAGTGGCTCAAGTAACGAGGTGACGACCAACGAAATAGCAAAGTTCATTTGGCATCTCATCTATAGAGGCATTACTTATACCACGTGTATCCATCCATATCGGACCATCTGCAGGCTTTTATTAAAAAAAGAGAGAAGAAAAAGATTTATCGAAAAAAGTGTACGAGTTCACTTGTGTCTCACGCGAAATCAAGCAATGCTCCCCCACATGGCACGAGCAATGAAGCAGCACCTCAGTTGTGATTTTCTTCGTCTATGTGAATAGGGACATTCTGTATAACATTCATAATTTTATACTGTTCTTGGATCATTTATCCATAAATGTATATAATCTGAGCTTTCTTTGTGTAAATATTTTTTCATATGTACGGTTTTATAGCAATGTTTACCCGCTGGAAACCACAAATCACACACTTGTCGCATTTTTATTCATTCTAAAATGTTTTTCTTGCCCTACAGCGTGTATTTTTTCGAGCCAAATTTGGCGCGCTGCAATGAATGCTGGGGTACTTTGCAAACTGGCAAAATCAATTTTCCAGAGACATCTAAAAAAACATTTTCGCGTGGTAACGAAAAAGTTAAGTACAATACAAGAAGGCGCAAGTACGGCAGAGATGCGAAAGGGGCCTGCCTCATTATAGCAACATATACGTTTTGTTTTAGTACAGGGACAGGCATTTGGCGTTTTATCCATGTGAGTTCATTTTACGAAGCCCAATTTTAAGCGTAATACGTAAGACTTGAACAGAATAAAAATTTTTTCTAGACGTTAGAAAGTAGAGTAATATATTTCAAGCACACGGAACAATCGCATTGCAATACTCTAAAGAAAAGTAAACAAGATTTCACGAGCAAATTTCTATCATTCGCTCAGTCATTGCTGTAGGTACATCGTTATGCACTGAAGTGCTGGTGAAACATTATTGACTAACACGCTTATGTGTCTGCAACAACTATCCTCATCATTGCGTTTTTTTGTAGTACTTACTAGAAATTCTTTTGTCGAGCATCTTGCCCAGTAGTTTGGCGTTGTTTTTCTTAAATTAAGAGTGCGAACTCTGGTCGATCGAAATGTTCAAAGCCCTCCACTATGACGCCTCATAGAATCATATTGTGGTGTCACGACGTTAATTTCCACATATCAATCAATCAATCAATCGATCAATCAATCAATCATTAAGCGAATTCTGGCCATCTTTACCGGAACATGAAGAAAGAATACGGTGATTTACAACGCGATCATGCGCGAAGCGCTTTTTGCCCAGTTTGCTCCTGCGCATTCCGCAAAGTCCTTATTTTCGGCATTGTGCAGGCAAAAACGTAACAAAAACGTTAGACTGCAAAGTCTCTGTTTCGGGCTGCCTTAGACAAAGCTTTAAATAAAAAAAAACATGTGCAATTTCGCACAGGGATTGATACTTATGCTCGTAGCATAATTTTATTGGATTCTGAAAAATATTCTTCAGGACGTTACTACAAGGCAGGCAAAAATCCGAACCGTTGATATAACTTTGCACATACAGACATCATCAAATACAACGTTTACAGCTCACAAAATCTGAGACCGCCTCGCGAGGCGTGCTGAACGCTAATATTTCACTCACACGTTGGTTCATTGTCACTACCAGTCAACGCTATGTGCAATCTTGGGTCCTAGGTACTTTTTACGTGTTTTCTTTTTCTCAAGTCGCCACGTGCGTAGCTCACTGCGTACTAGGTGAGGGATGGAGGCGGCTCCGTTCTGCAATAAAAACACATGCTATCTTTTACCCCAAGCAGTTGGAACACACCGTTTGCGCTTGCCCTCCCGACACTATTTTGGCGTTGCACATGTTATTGCGTCGGTCAAACGTTACGGAATGCGTCATTGGCCGGTGTGGTGATTTGTTGTTTGTGCCTCGCATACGTTCTCGACAGATTTGACTGCTGGGCACGCCGTGCTCCCACTTGTCACCTGACTGCTGAGCTCTCACGTGCCATGATGGCACATCACACGGAGCTCGCCTGCGTTCTCTATGCTCTCTGGGAGTCTTAGCTGTGGCAAGCTTCCCTACCTACAAGGTAAGAGGGTCATTTTGCAGTTTTATCATTTTTTTATTGGGCTCAGACTTTTGCAATGCCAGCCGGCATAAAACTTCTCACTGAGAATAAACTAGCCTGTTCTTGACCTAAGACTATGCATTGCCGTGTACACCGTATTCGATCCGCGTCGTATATCAGCATTGAAGCTGCAATAACTAATAGGCTTTTTCTGTATACAGATATCCTTGAAAGTTTCTTGTCTCGTGTAGAAGAGGAAAAAGTTGGGGGAACCCACCGTAAGCTATGCCTATCAGTTAGAAACCTCTGTTTGCGTGAATACGACTGCTACTCATTGGATAAATATCGAGATTTCGCACATCTAAGATGCCGCTGGAATAGACAGTGGTGTGCAACACGGCACTTGGAAGTTACTTTTACAAGATTGCGTTGCAGAATTCCTCAACTGAATTATTATTTGCATAAAGTTGGTCTAAAGGCGTCACCTTTATGTCAGACTTGCGAAACAATGGAAACGATAGATCACTTCTTTTTGTTCTGTCGCCGGTATTCTCATCAGCGGAAAAGATACCTGAAAGCTCCACTTGAAAAATTGGGAGTAGAATTAAATGTGGCAGTAATTTTGTCGTTTGGCAGCATTAAATTCGGTTATAGCCACAGGGACGTCTGCTCTGCGG